>NC_079443.1:34419899-34459899 GCF_903798145.1 Danio aesculapii
GAATTGAACATGTTAGAGTAAATGTGAATATGTACATACTTTTCCCCTCTTTGTTGTAGTTTTGCAAAAAAAAAAAAGATACTGAGAAGAATGATTGCCAGTAAAGTTACCTAAACTGCATTCTGTTGTCTTTCGCTATGTGTTAAACTTTTGGTTAAGCAACAATTGATTGGGACAGAATAATAATAATTATGATTATGCCTATTATTAAACTAGTATTTTCATAGCAATTTAAACTATACCCTTTCAATATGTACAACAAAAAACAAAAAGAAGGAGCTTTGATACTCTGGGGAACAATGTCTAGGTGCATCAATTACATCAGGTTTCTACTTATTTCATGTGCTTGAATGTTAAAATGGCGCTCCTATGAAATGTCAGTCACTGATATGGCCCCCCATCAATTTGAGATTAAGACCCCTGATCTGAGTGACTTTTTTCTTCTTCAGTATAACATGAAGATTTTTAGCCGAATCTGTGGTGGTCCTTGGTGATTCATATAATGGCAGTCAATGGTTATAATTTATTTAAATAAAAAATAAACACATGCAGACAAGCTCAAATCCATAGTCAATATCTAAAACATGTGACCATTGACTTGCAATATACAAAACCTCACTAACAACCACGGATTCAGCAAAAACCCATTTTAAAAGTCTTGTGAAGCGCTTTAAAATTAGCATTTTAATTTTTTGTTTGAAGTAATCTTAACTAAAACAGGAAGACAGAGCAGTGCAGTGTCTCCTGTTTTCAAAAACCAGCACATCAGAATTCCACAGCCAATAATAGTAGTGACTCACCATTTCTCTGCTTTAAAATATAGATTTATGCGTAATTTAAATGGATCCAGTATGTTTTGTGGTCCATACCGACTTATGCATGTTATCCACTCTGTGCTGTGTTTCTCGGCTGAAGCAGACCATACCTGCATGCTGCAGTAGTTCCCGTGACATAACACAAAAAAGCAGACTTCATTCAATCCAAAGGAAAACCTCACTACACTGTCTATATTCCTACATAATACCATTCACCAAATAAAACAGACATTGTAAACTTGCATTTTTGGGTGAACTTTCCATTTAAGGTTAATTTACGATGATCCGTCAGACACTAGCCAAAGTCAGCCGTCATCAGGTTACACCATCTCACACTGATTTTCCAAGGCCCTTTGAACACGGATTCAGCAAGTTCAATTGGCTAAAACAAGTTCCAATCTGTGCCAACAAATTAGATTCGACAAAAGCAGATGAACACAGCTTATTGGTTGATGGCTTTTATAATACTGGAGTACAAATTTTGGCTAACCAAAATTTGGCATCAACAACATAAAAGCATGGATCCATCCTGCCTTGTATCAATAGTTCAGGCTGCTGGTGGTGGTGTAATGGTGTGGCAGATATTTTCTTGCCACATTTTGAGCTCATGAGTACCAATTGAGCATCAGGTCAATGCCAGAGGCAGTAAGGCAGTTCTGAAGGCAAAAGGGGTCCAACCTGGTACTTGTAAGGTGTACCTAATAATGTGGCCGGTAAGTGTAACTTCAGTACTATAGCTATTATTATCCATCTTGTGTTTTTAGAACAAAAACATGTTCTGTATAATCACGCCCTTAAGCCTTTAACGCAAGTAGATGTTGACAAACTGAACAAAATGTGATATTTAAATGCTTCTCCCTATGGTTGATTAAAGAAAATGGAGAAGCTTTAATCATTAAGTGTGTGTGTTTACTCGTAAAGTCGCTTACATCAAGCAATGTGTGAAGGTGATGGTCCTGGAAGACGCTGTGTAGAAAGTCCAGATCTTTCTCACTGCAGTCTGTGAGCGCATGGATCTCCTCCAAACTGTCCAGCACTTGTGATACAGCTCCTTTACATGAACACACACAAACCAAAGATATCTTCAGAAAGCTTGAAAAATAAGCATTCATTTTAAAATAGCATACACTTATACTTTGTGAGAGAACAGGCAGTGACACCTACTTTCTGCCGCTAGTAATCCTGCAGGGCGGTCAGCATAAAAACAAGCGACAGGCGTTATTTTAACAATACAGAGATGTGTGATATGAATAAAGATGAGATAACACACATAACAGAATAGGATGGGGCTTGAACTTACAAAGGCACATTTATATTATATTTTCAGCATCATATCATTGAGGATATTTATGAAACTCTATAGCTTCTAGTTATATTCTGTGTTAAGTGTTACAGGGGAAATAACCACAACTCTGAAAAATAAACAGGAAACGCGAACAGGCTATGAAGCATTTGTTTGTGTTTTTTTTTTAATAGTTTTATATGTGATCTCTAAGGTTTGTTGAAAACCAATGTGTGATTTGAGGTTTCTGAAAAACATTTGAATTGTGCTTGCAAAACCCCCTAGTACAGTGGTTCTCACAGTGTGAGGTGGTATAGAAGAGAGAGAGTTTGGATTTTATTGCCATTTGAGATTTCTCTGAGATTGTTCATTTAGCAGCATGTGAATGTTTTTTTAATATTAAAAGTTGTTCTCTTTCATTATGTTATTCTCTCTGTTGTAGCTTTTCCACTGTGTGCTATGACTGAGCTCAGATCGGTTTGCTTTTCCACCACTTCAAAGTTCCTGGGATTATACATATGAGAGATTACTATTCTGCTGCTGATTGCCCAATTTGTATTTTCATTAGATTTGTAACTTTCGAGTGTTTATTTTCCTTTGTGCTCTGCTTTCTCTCATGTGTATATATATATACATATTTTGGGCTATAAATATACGTGGGATTGTTGGTTAAAGGGGCCCTATGATAAAAATCTGGATATACCAAGGCATAGTAGAATAATAAAAGATCAGTGTATGAAAATAAGCATACCATAAGGCTATGACACCACTGTTTCCTAGTTCTCATGTAAATTCAACGAGTGTAAAACCCCAGTAACAATGGGCCAGTCAGAAGACAAAACAAACTAAGACGAGACTCACGGGCCATGCCCTCCGCATTTGCATGTATGCCTAATTTGGGTCGTTCATCCGGACCGGACGAGTAGCCATGTCATCAACCTCTGAGATCATAAAGAACTCTGAGATCATTACTATGCACGTCTCATGCTGTGTTTGATAAGCAACAACGTTTTCTAGTGAGACCACAATAATCATTTTTCTACCTTAGATATTTTAAGCATATATTTCTCTTACTACGTACGTGGGACTTTTATTTTGAAAAAGCGCCAATTTGTTTACTGTGCATTAATGGGTGCTTTCTTTGACTATAGCTTCAAAATACAACGCCATACATCGCTATCACGCTCCTTTGTCAAGTTTAATTAGAATTTAGCCTTTATCCACAACAGATCTGGTGAGCAAGATAGGTTAACCTTACTCTGATTGGGTTTATATTTGTACATGTTCAGCGTACATCATGCTGTGTGTCTGTAAGAGTGGCATGTGGCATATATGGTCAATCATGGACCTTCTGATTCTATGGATTTTTTATGGAGTAATAAATGAGCTTATAAAACCGTTTCTGGAAATTTTTTGAACTAACCGAAGCCATAAACCTATTATGTAGATGTCAGAGAACAATTTAACTTATTAAATCAATGCAATATATGGCACATTTAAGTGCCTTAATTCGTTCCTACTTGCTTCAAACACTTCATCTTCATTTTACCTGGACAGATTATAAACACTCAGACAGACGCCACACAACATGGGGAACAAGTTTTTTTATTATCGGTATGGATCACAAGGAACCTTAACTGAGGTGGCACTAAAAAAAGCATGACCAATAGGTCTCGGAACAGGATTAAATGATTTAATCTTAAATCATAATAACCATCTCATTCCTCCGATCAGGTCTCCCTTTCAGCTTTTTTGTCTGCCTGGTAAAACTGTGAATTTGTTTACTTACGAAGCTTTCTGTCAGTCAGATAACATCAAAGTAACCACAGTGCTGTGATGAGAAATTACAAAACTGATAGCACATTTTGCAGAAGCCCTAACTTCGCAAAGCCAGAATGGGTAGATGCTGTATATACAGTCTGCTGCGGTACCTGAGGAAGTAGGGTCCTCAGAGAAGTCAGGCAGTTCTTCAGGTGGGTCGCCATAGAAAGAGTTGAACTTGTGACTGGAGACTGCAGCGAGCACAGCACCCTGGCAAACAGACACTAATTTTATACAGCAACAATAAAATTAGAGCATATAGCTCAGCATATATTTCTGTTCGTCTTACATTTATTTAGAGCAAGGCAGTTTCACTGTATCCACTTCCTGTGGTTAATCTACTTGCTATTGGTTTCTGTTTTTTTTTTTTAACAAACACTGGCCACTTTATTAGGTACATCTTACTAGGACTGGGTTGAACAGTTTTTGTATTCAGAGCTGCCTTATTTTTAGATTTAACAATGTGCCAGAAACATTCTACAGAGATTTTGGTTCATATTACTGTGGTTTTGTCAGCTTCACATCCAAGAAAAAAAATCTTCCAAAATTTTCCAGCACACCCAACATATGCTTTATTATTGAATAAATAGTTGCTGACTGTTGATTTTATCAACCACATTCCCACAATCAAAAACTAGTTGAAGATCATTTGTGACTTGGAATATTATCCTGCTGAAAAAAGCCATCAGAAAATGGGTACACTGTGGCCATGAAAGAGTGGACATGGTCAGCTACAATACTTATGCATAGTGTTTAAATGATGCTTAATTGTTACTAATGAGAACAAAGAGTGGCGAGAAATATTCCTCACAGCATTACACCACTAGCATCCCCTCTTTGATACCAGGCAGGATGGATAAATGCTTTCATATTGTATTCAAATTCTGACTCTACCATCATAATATCAAATCATAAATTAAAACTCATCAGACAAGACACATTTTTACAATCTAAACTGTCACTTCAGTCACCAGTGTGGTCTTCTGCTACAGTCGTCTATCTACATTAATGCTGCATATCTTAGTTTTAACTAATGGTTGGTTGAGTTACTGTTGTCTTTAAATCAGCTCAAACTAGTCAGGTCAGTCCCTTCTTACCTTAGTTACTGCCACGAGACTGGATGACGAGATATTTGCATTAAAGTCAGAATGAATTGGAAGTTATTTTTTTTCTTACATATATCTGAGTAAAATGGGCTCTGAAATAAATTTAAAAATGTGTAGGGCCAGGCATGGCTCTGTCCTTCTGGAACTGATTTGATCATTGGATACTGTGCATTGCTAACGGAGGTACATTTGAATGCTAGTTTGCACCTAGATAAGGAGAATTAATATTTACTAAATGTTCCTCCAGCACCTTCACATAAATGATCTTTCAGAAATCACATCACATTTATGCAAACCAAGAGAGAGGCAATGTCCGATAGCCCCGCCCTCAGACCATAGAATGGCACACTATACACTTTGCACTTATGCACCATGTACTAATGCACTTACACACTCAACAGCATAGTGTTTGTATGGAGTGTCGTCCCAAATGGAACACTATGGGTTTTTTTACTAAGCGGAAATTCAAACCCTTTCCCAGATGACGTTTCACCGTTGTCAAATCAGTGAAAGAAATGACAAAACTACCAAATGACACCTGCCATAAGTATAACCACATTCACCATCAGGAGGTGGTATAATCACTCTTGTAAGAGAATTTTGGAATCACAATCCAAAACATAAAAAGTAATCCAACATCAGTGCCCGAAAGCTTCGCTCCTTCCACCAAGTGAGCAGCAGCCGTTGAGTGTGTGAAGTGTTCAACATTCCACACTTCATTTTAACTGTTGAATAAGTGCATCACCCGGGTAATTAAAGTGCACTTTGTATTTTTAGAGTTTTCAGTGTGAATGCACTACTTACACTATTTATACTACAAAACGGCGTAGAATAGTGCATAAGTATGCAATCTGGGTGAATCTGTTGTTTGGAGGGGGATGGAAGGATCAAGAATTTAATTAATGATTTTGAGACCACATAAATGCACATGTCATTTATTTAACATATTCTACAATATCACATTTAGAAATAAGAATAGCAAATTCATGGACTTGAACATGTATACCTAATAATGTGGTCAGTGATTGAGTATTACACCACAGATCATATACTAAAAATCAGAGACTGTAATGTGCTGATATCTCACTTTTAGCTTCCTCCTGGCATTGAACTTCCTCAGCTGTTCGACTGTCTCAGGAAGGTGGATCTTGTAGGCATAGCGGTCTCTCTCCTAACGGAAAACACATACACTTCACATCTCTTCATCTCATTAAGCAAGGACAAATTAAGTGCATAAAATAACATCAGAGATATGTGTTATTCTACATCAACAGAGGATAGCTGTGTTGTTGATACCTTCAGCCAGGGGTGGTTGAGAGCTTCATAGACTGTGATCCTCTCTGCAGGGTCCAGCATCAGCATACGGCGCACCAGATCTTTGGCACTCTCTGAGATGTGGCCCCACTGCCGAGGGTTCATCTGTACAGCAAATGCATGTATATAAATGGACAAGGCCAGATGCTCTGATAGCACTTCCTTCCACTGAGATGGTGCTGGTGCCAGAATCAATGTTCAGTAACTGCTAACATTTCCACCAACACTGGTGACAATCAGTACGAGTCACTTCAAATTCAGTGTGCTCTATTTTAACGATCTAGGCGCAAAGTCTAAAGTGAGCTAAGCAAAAGCATTAAGGGCATGTCCGAATCCACTTTTGCTATTTTAAGGATGGAAAAATACACTCTGTGCCCCGGAGCATGGTCTAACAGGGTTGAGCTTATTCTCTTAATGAGTTATGGGTGTGTTTTGAGCATAACGTGTATTAAACCAATCAGAGTCTCATCTGCCATTCTCTTTAAGAGTCAGTTACGTCGCACCATGGTGCATTTGCTATTTACATGGTGGACTTAAAACTGAATGCTTGACTAGTGAAAGAACAGTTAAACAAGACCATCTGCGGCGTGAGCATACAGAATGAGCCTCCTCCATTCAGCCTCTTTATTTTTACTCTTTACTTTACTCCTTTACTTTCGTGGATACGGAAATGATGTTGTACGCACTCCTCTGAAGACATCCAACAGCCTACATATTAAATTTGGTTTGTTAAGCGCAAAGATTTGCTTCAAAACCATTTCTAAATTCAGTTCTAATTTCCAGCAAATGAATAAATGAACAATAATAACAAAACTTGGTCAAAAAACTGGGCATTAAGAAGGCAAGAAGGTAGTGTTTTTTTATATATATCTGTTGTAAAAAAAAATGAAATTAACGAACGGAGAACCCAGTCTAGGAGACTCAAACAAGCAGAAGAATTTTTTTATTGAGACGTGTTTGTTAGTCTGCAGTCATACAGAGTAAGAGACTAAGCCAAAGGAAAATGAAGGAATGGTTTAAGGTTTCTTACCTCATCATCCAAGCAATTAAACAGTATGGTGATGAAATGACTGCACTTTGTTTGCTTGACTTCATTTTAAAGGCCCTAAAAGATCTTTGTTTCGCCTCTTCGAACTATGCTATTAAACTACTACCTTGTATTTTCCTTTAATGATTGCTTCGAAAAGGCGCTCTTTGGTGCCATAGAAGGGCAAGCAGCCACTCAGCAGGATGAAGAGGATGACTCCACAACCCCAAACGTCCACAGGTTTCCCATAAGGTTCTCTTTTCACCACCTCAGGGGCCATGAAGTGTGGTGTGCCCACTCGGCCTGTGACACAGACACAAGACAAGCAAGCATTTATTCAAACATATACAAAGAGATGTCACTGGTACAATATTTGAACAATCAAGCACACAATAGTCAGTTACAAACAGCATAGTGACAGAGTTATTCAGTAATCACTATCGGAACGTTTCAAAATTTTAAGACAGTGTTATGCCCTAAAGGTGTTGAATGGATTTGTATGAACAATAGGGAACTAAACCCATGATTACTATTCATGCTACACAAGACGAAACTTCACATTCGGAAGAGTTTTAGTTCTTCAAGCCAAATATGAAAAGAGGATGTTATTTTCTATGCAGTTTGGCTATTTATAATTTGAATTACTTGTTTTTATACATATGAGTCACGTAACCAGAAATTGCTCAACACATGAGTCACTGAAGCCCCTAGTTTGCAATGCAGGTACACAGTAAATGTGATGGTTCTAAGGGTCTTTTCTAATACCTCCAGCCACTAATCCAGACTCCCCCAGCTGTATAGCAACACCAAAGCCACCAAGTTTCACTGGAGCAGAGTTCTCCTTTGATGCCAGCAGCACACAATGAGGCTGTAATAGAAAAAAAGTACAGACCAAATATATTATGACATTATAAGTCAAGGGAAAAAAAATGTGGGGTTGGGGTTGATGTGTTATTATTCACACCTTACAGATGATGATACCTTTACCATTGCACACACTTTGTAACATTTTATTTATCAAGTTTAAGAGTCTCTTTAACATGTATGTGTATTTTATTATAAAGAGACCAGATATTTAGTTTAAATATTTTGCCTTAGATAACTATTGTGACAGATTGCCTTAAATAACTATTTGCCTTTGTAATGTTGGTAAATTCAAATAAAGTGATCAAATAACAAAAAAAAAATCCTAATATACCTAAATGTATTGTTAAAAATATTTAAAATATATTTAAAGCATTTATCGATATTGAATGATATGAAACATGATATTGTGATTTTTTTTGCAATATCACCCAGCCCTAATATTAACTGAGAAAAAGTCAGCAAACTACAAAATAATAATAATAAAAAATACAATTTATTATTATATTAAAATGGTCATGTGTAGGCCCACAAGGAATCTGTATGTGCAGAAATCGGCAGATTTCTGGCCCATCATTAAGCCTATTGTGATATAATAATAGTAATGTTAAAATGTCCATTTGATTTATTTACAATACAGTTTGTAAAGTAATATTTTCTGTCTTTTAGTAGATATATTAAATGAGAGACTGGCTTTGGTTTAACAATAAGTAGATCTAATTGGATTTGTATTGTAAACATTAAATAAAGGTTAAAATATATATTTTTGACCCCTCCTGATGTGGTTAATGTATACATACAAAACATTTTATATAATACATGTGATTAATTAAATAAAATATGTCCAGCAATGCTTCAAAATCTTACTGAAGTAATATGTTTTGGATCATCCAATATAAAAAACAATGAAGCAAGACCCCATTAGTAAAAAAAACAAAAAAACTAATAATAATAATAATAATAATAATAATAATAATTCACCGAGCATATTAAATAAATCAAGATGTATTTTTTATAGAAAACTAATTCAACCAAGCTTAACAACAAAGAAAAGATAAATGTTGTTAATATGGCAATGCTATGGCGTAAGAAGGCAATGAGATCTGATGGTGGAGTTAAAACGAGATGCATTCTCCCTCCTTTAAAAGGGTCTGCAGAGTTTCTGCTTTATGCAAATTGGTGCACGGCTGTTGCTTTGAGGTAAGCAATAGTTTACACAGGAACCAAAAAGGAAGAGCTACATATAAAAGGAAGTTGCAAAGGATTAGATCAGAGGAGAGATTAAAAAGCAATTCAACAGATGGACAGAATTTACAAGGTAAGGCAGTCGCTAGTGTGCCTTAGACATTAATTACATTTCAAGCCAAAAAGAACCTTAATGCTTTAGCTAGTTATAATGATATCTGCTTGTCCTTCTAAGGTTTGATATATGTACACGCAATGATGACAACTATTCTCAAAACTCCCCTAATGAGTCACTGGCCAGAATGCTGGAGAATCAGAACTGCTACATGGACAGCACCAGCTTACGGATCCCATTGGCTGTTTTCTACACACTCTTCGTTCTGTTTGGGTTGGCTGGGAACCTGCTGGCTCTCTGGGTGTTTTTGCGACCTACCATCCAAAGAAAAACTCTGTTCGGATTTTCCTCATCAACCTGGCTCTAGCTGACATACTTCTTGTGATCTGCCTGCCTTTTCGGAGTGGCGTACCATTTCAACAATAACCAATGGGTGTTGCCCTCAGTGCTGTGCAGGATAGTGGGTAATGTCTTTTACATGAACATGTACATTAGTATAGTGTTACTGGGCTTCATTAGTGTAGACCGCCTACTTGAAGTTCCAGAGGGCATCGAGCAGGCGGTGGTTTCTGCAGAGTCGCTGGAGTGCAATTGTTGTGGGTGTCCTGTGGGCCGTGTGTCATTTGCTGCAGTTTCACCATTTATTGTCAAGGCGGAGAACAATAATGAAACTCATCAATGCTTCCAGTACAGAAAACTGTGTGATTCTAAATGGAAAGCCTATTTTAACTTTGTCGTTGTGGCTATTTTTTGGGTGATCTATGGTGCGTTGGTAATGTCCTATGGAAGGATTGGAATGAAGCTCATTACGGCCTCCCGAGACAAACCAGATTTCCCAAATGCTGCAAAGTACAACAAACTGCATGGAAGTCCTTCTTTGTGCTCTTCACCTTTACAGTATGGCTACGCACCCTATCACTTTGTCAGGATTTTCTATATCATGTCACAGATGTCACCTGATGTTTCTTGCAACAAGATGAATGTGTTGGATAAAACCAATGAAGTAGTTCTGTTACTGTCTGCCCTTAACAGCTGTCTGGATCCAGTCATGTACTTTTTGCTCTGCATTCTATTCGCAAAGTGACACTGAAGTTTATCTGTAACTGCTTCTGTCAGCAAACCAACACGCACTGATCAGCTCTAGTGACGAACAGCCGAAAATAATGACAGTTGTTCCCATGACAAACTGTCAAAAACATCAAAAAGGCAACAATACAATCAAATAATAGATACAATGCAATCTTTCTTAAAATATTTGTACATACATGTCTTATGAACAATGCAGAGCATATCTGTTGATTTCTTTGTACTCTACAATCTGAAACACTACCTTTTCAATGATAATAAAAGTTACTTCAAGTTAAATATGAAAACAGATCATGCAAAGTTTCTTTAACATTCCACCATGAGCTAATTAATAATCATTGACTATTAGATGCAAACATTTTTTTTAAACCTAATACTGAATCAGCATATGGATTTTGGTGCCTTATTTCGGCGCCACTGATGCTGGACAAAGACGTAAGCGGCATCAAGGGGTACATCAAAGGCACACATAGGTACGTAGTATGTCACACCATCTCTAATCATTTTATTCTAACCAACTTGAGGGATAAACGGACACGTCGATGTTGTTAGGAGTTTGTTGTTGTGGGTTTGCAATGTATAGAAGGCTTAAATAGCTGTTTATGTGGTAGACTCTTAATCGGAGTATTATCCTTATCATTTTAAAATCAGAGTATTGGTGTTCATGTAAACATACTTAAACGACTCAGTCCCAAGCCTAGAAAAAAGGAGTTCACTGATTTTGATGAAAGCCTTCCACAGGTTAGTGCAATGCATTGTTAATTGCATAATGCAAATCTTGCATTCATGTTAGCAAACAAATGTTCAAAAGGAATATATTAATGCAATTCAAATATAACTGTATAAAATATGAATTGATTATACTTTAAACTTTAATTATACTCTTCAATTAAAATGATTACAATATTTATTTATTTAGTTTTTCTATAATCGTCCATCATAATTTTGTGGATCTAAATTATCGGTTCAGGCACTGTTTTGGCACCCATACCATTTTAAAAAGTATCGATTTAGCACCTGTATCGCAATAACCCCAAACGATACCCAACCCTTGTTACAGAACAGATAACTTTAACTTAAACTGTTTCAAACTGTGCTTGCATCTCTTCCTTTCTATAAAAGTAAATAAAGAAATTTTAGAAAGCGATTTGTGTTAATTAATTTGATGATGAAATACTGAGCCTATAAGCAGTGGGCTCCAAACAAACATATTTATAAACTGTAAAAATAAATGGGATAGTTGGTTCTAAAATAGTTGTATGCTTGTGTAAAAAAAAAAAAAAAAGAGAAACCCGTTAAACTTCTAAAAACAGTAAAGACCATCAGATATTTTACAGCAGATACAATCTCATATATTGTTTATATTTAATCATACCATGAAATCTTTAAGTGAATAACAAGCAGAAAGAACAACAAAGATATTGTGCGCCCACTAGTGGTTTATCACCTTCTCATTGAAGAGAGCAATAGTGCAATAAGGAAGGTCTTTCCATAATGTGCCTTCCACAAATTTATTTGATAATAAATCTAAAAACAACGACAGGAGATAATTAAATACAGCTCATTCACATAACAGAAAAATCTAAAATATATGCACATCATCAATATTTTTTGTCAGAGACAAATAGACAAATTTTTTGTCAGACAAATACATTTACTTCTTACATTTACTTGAGAAAAATTGTTGGGTAATGTGTACTTTGAGTACATTTAAAGATGTGTACTTTCACTCTTACTGGAGTATTTTTAGAGAAAACATTTCCCTGTTCCCAAAGTGGGAGACGGGGGACAATGACAGGGGGTCGCTTGGTAATTTCCAAAAGTGAAATGAATTTTATTATTTATTTATTTATTTTATTTACTTTTAAATTTACCATATTTCATCCCAACCACAGAAGACAAAAATAGTAGTTAATAGTTACACAAAAAAGCAACAACATGCAAATAAAAAGCCATCAGCCTTTTAATTAGATTAGATTGTGCGTTAGATTAACAACACAGATTGATTTCATAGCGCCAGGTTTGTGGCAATCAAATACATTTAAAAAAATACAGGCCACAACTGAACATTGAGAATAATCTCTAAGTGGTGGTCTCCAAAATTAAACCAAGAACAGAAAACTGAAACATTGTGCCCACCAGTCTCATTAGGTGAGGTTAATATTAAAATAAACAAATGAATAAATAACTATATAAATTAAAGCCTATGATTATTAAACTGTTGCACTTTTTTGTGTTGCCAATATGCTCATGTTTTATAGGCCTATTGTTGTGTGTGCAACATTTGTATATTTAATATCACCTCTGAGGATCGCAGGCTGAAAAGTTTAGGAACCCTTGCACTACAAGTCAAAAAGAATAGTTTCATAAAGCGATGCATGCTGTACATGGAACTGACATTGCAACGTATATCTGAATTCCAGATTCAACCTGAAAAAACACTTGTGGTAAGTGTCAAAAGTATGCCTATTTGAACACTATTATTTTAAACTATGAGCACTTTTAACTTATTGTAATTCCACATTTTACACATGCCCACAAATGTTTTCCCTCCTATGCTCTCTCATACAAGACAAACATCTTGTGAACCCTAAAACACACGTTCATGAAAAAGCTTCATTTTACACAACCTACATAACATTTTTTCACAAAACCAAACAAATTACACAACATTGTTGGTTTACAAAAACATAATCCTGTTGCACTACTACACTTGATTTTGGTTTTATTGTAAACAAACAAACAAACAAACAAACAAACAAACAAACAAACAAGAAAACATGTTAAATAAGAATCTGAAATATTTTATGGCATACTTCAAAAAATAAAGATGATTAGTATAGAATTTTTCTTTTATTTTGATTATGTTTTTAAATAAATTGGTCTTACACTTCATAATTTCTAACATTCATAGTATATTAATTCCAGTACTTTTACCATAACCGAAATAAACTATTTGGTAGAGTTTGACATTCTAGAAATTATGGGATGTGTTGAAAAAAAATATTGAGTGTGTAACTAGCGACCATTAAGAGTTCTGAAATGCAATTAAATTTTTTTTTCTTGGTGGGGGCAGTTACGGGTTTAATTTCTCAGTCAATATAGGACAATATACAGTCAACATTTGAAATGGATCAAAATGTTTTCTGAATTTTCATAAGACAAGAATGGGTGTTATTCAATTTGATGAATGGTAATTATCCATTTTAAATGTTGACTAATGACTACTGTATTTTATTAAATTGTTATAATAATAGTTTTGTAACAGAACATCTTTAGGAATAGAAAGATAATACATTAAAATTCAAAAGAAATATTGTAAAAAAAAATGATTTTTCCTTTTTTAATCAAATTTTATTTAATACTTGCCCTAAAATATTTTTATAACTGTTTTAATTTAAAAGAGACATATGTGGGGGGTAAACAAATTTATGCTGAACACGGTGTACATAAAAAAGTATATGTATTGTATTTTATTCCTGAGATTTCATGTACATAAAATATGTAAGAATAAAGTGTGTTTTTAAAGGAACTGCTGTTAAAATGAAGAACTGAGCACATATTACTCATTCACACCATTAACCATTAAAAATAAAACATTTAAACATTATTTTTAAACATAAAAATGGTGTGTGTTTGTGTGTATATATATATTAAAAGATTAAAAGTAACTAGACACTATTTACTAGAGTAATTTTTTTTAATCGGATACTTTACTCAAGTAACTTTTAATATTGTTCACTTGGATACAAATTTCCTTGAGTATAAATTTTGGATACTCTACCACCTGTGCTTTTTGTAAAATAATGTTATTATTATTGAAATTAGATTAAAAATTGTACAATTAGATGACAGGTGAAAGAAAATGAAAGGCCTTGACTTTGCTACAAACTGTGCCATTATGAATGATCTGTTTTCAGGATGTGGTTAACAGAAGCAGTCCTTAGTAAAGCACATTTGAAGAGTGCACCACTCCCACAAACAGCTCAACATTCTACAAGAAAACGAGTTACAAACACGAGTACCGGACAACGAGGTGTGAAGAAATGTCTATGCAAGATGCTGATCCAAGTCACTTTTTAGGAACCAATGATTCAGGCACCAATCAAAGGTAGACTGATTTGCATATTTTACTGTCTCAGTAAAGAGGTTAAAACTCTCCATCATAATCAACTCCAATGATCGTTCAATGCATGTTTGCATGTAGGTTGTGGTTTGGAAGGGTAGTTTCATGGGTGTTTTCTAAACCCAAAACTCCAATTTTTAATCTTTCACATAAACTGAAAAACAGGCAGGTCAGCAGTTTGAATAATTTGGACTTGTTTGTGAAATGACGTTTTATATTATTGATGACAAGGAGTTATTTTTATTTTATTTTAACTAGGAGTGTTATTTTTATCATCATAATATTTTATTTGTGTGCATACACTTGCGCATTGGGCAAAAGATGTTTTAAGTTGTTTAGCATGTACCTGTGCTGCTGTACATTTTTACAACATTTAGCTTAAGTCTGGGTAAAAGGGATAACATAATCGCTGGAAGTACCAAAATATCAACACAAAGTCAGATTTGGAAATGGCTGCATTTCCGTGCATTGATTATGAGGTGGAAACACACAACACTAGCAAGTGTTTCTTGTCTTTTTCTTAGAATTAGAACCTTTTATTCTTAGAACCTTTTCTAGTTTTTTTGGAAATGATTTTAACCAACATTTTTAAAGATGACTGTTCAGAAACGTATGCATATGGTTGTGTATGTATATGTACTGTGTATTTATGTACATATTACACACCGTACTAGGGTTGTGCGATTTAGGGAAAATATCTATTAGTGATTTTTTTTTAACAGATATTGTGATATCAATTTGATTTGGGATTTAGTTTTGTAGTCAAGATTCAGCTCAATATTCTGTTTCGTAGCTTCTTACTGCTAAAATGCAGTGAGTGTTAGTTAAAAAAGGAACTGAAAATATATTAACTACCTCACACTTTTATTCAAATTAGTTTATAAATATTCAGAAATTAAACACTAATCATTCTCTAGAGCAAACAGTAGTAAGTTATGGCGTTAGTTATCTCCTGTTGCCTTCATGATGTTTCTTCATATGGTGTAACGGTTGCGAAAAACTCTGAAATTGTACTTAGCTGTAGCTACTAGATTGAGTGTCACTGGCAATACTTGACTTTTTAGCAAGACACTCCTCATAAAGCCATCTTTGGTGCTTTTATAGGTGCTGGTTGTTGTATTGCCTCATGCTGTGGCAACAATTCTGCGACAGCTCTAACTAATTACCTGGTTTTGTTTGGTGTCTGTGACTTTGAAACCAAAATATTCCCGTATTACCGATATTTTGTTTTCTTTGATATTAATTCATCTATTAGTGCTTCTGAAGCGGCAGACTCTATGATCCCACTTGCCTGCGCTTTCCTGTTTTTTTTTTTTTGCTTTATTGTGGGCGTTCCGCACAGTTCGGTTGCGCAATTCTGACTGGGCAGAAGTGTGCTCACTCGATTGGCTAGTAAGAATATCACACACAGACGGCAGTCACGCATTTGCTCTGGGTGGGGGAAATTAAATAATACATATACATTTCATATTGCATCCTCTTGCGATTAGCTTATCGTAATGTTTCAAATCGAGATTGCGATTCAATTTCGATTAATTGCACAGCCCTACACAGCACATGTTGCTTTTAATCAGTTTACTTGAATCATTTGATTTGAACTTTGATTGGTAGTGGATCACAATCTTATCTAGCTGCAAAAATCACTTCATAACAATCACATTGAACAATTTCTATTAAGCAGCAAATCAGAAAGTTTTCTACAGAACAATGTGACATGAAGACTGAAGTAATGATGCAGGAAAAATCATCAAAACGGTAATATTTTGCCAAATTATTTCTTGACTATATTTATCAAATAAGCCAAGTAAAGGTAAATTGAGACTGGATTTAGCACAATGACCACTTGCTCATTTCAATACAGGCAAGAGAATTTAAGTTCTCAGTTTTCATTTCCTTCTCTATTTCTGTAGGAAATTCAGCTTTAAAATCATGAAAGCTTTAATATTTAGCCAAATTATTTCCCTATTATATTTATCAAATAAGCCAAGTAAAGGTAAATTGAGCCTGAATTTAGCACAATGGCCACTTGCTCATTTCAATACAGACAACAGAATCTAAAATCTCAGTTTTAATTTTCTTCTCTATTTCTGTAGCATCTGCAAAATACAACCTGAAGAAAGCCATGCAGCCATTTTGCCCTGGCTCTATCTCTCTTTGGCTCTCCTGGGCATTCCAGCCAATGGATGGGTGTTGGTGAATCTCTGGAGATCAGAGAGGACGCCCACTGTCATCTTCACTCTCAACATAATCTTCTCGGACCTGCTGATGTGCTGCAGTTTTTTCTTCAGAACAGTTTACCACAGGAAGAACATTGAGTGGCTATCCGGAACTCCAGTCTGCAATGCAGTAGAGCTGATTATTTACTCTTGCTTCTACATTAACCTCTATTGCAACATGTGCTTTCTTTTATGGACCAGCATCAACCGTTATACCACGGTGGTAAAACCAAGCCACTCATTGTTTCAGGTGTTCAAACACACACGGTCTAGTTGGATCCTTTGCTTTTCTACCTGGCTGGTGATCTTCATAGTCGTTGGCACGTGCATGGGCCTTAAACTGAGCTTACAAATCAACGGAAGTTGCTTTGACCAAGTTGTCAACAGTTATACTCTCTATCAAAATAAATTCCAAACTATCCACTGCTTAGGTGTGTCAACGTTCTTCTTCATTTTGTGTTTGATGTTGGTCAGCTACAGCCGGTTGATCTTCCATCTGCAGAGGGTGAGGGGAGGAAGTTTAGTCAGTGCTGGATTTGGGCCAGGAGGAGGTCTAAAGGTTCGCAGGAAGATCTTGACTTCAGTCATAATGTTTGTACTCTGCTTCCTGCCCTATCACGTGCAAAGGATCATCTTAATAACATCGCAGCATGAAAACTGTCAGGAAAAGTTCAGGATAAAAATGGGCACCATCTTCATTGCAGCTCTCAGCTGTTGTCTGCATCCCCTCCTCCAGCTGGTCTTTCGTTTGCGCTGCTGTCGGGTCAATCGCAACACCAGGCACAAACCCAAACCTGAAATCTCTAAGAGCTTGGACACACATCAGATGCAAACTGTACAGGTATCGGAAGACAAGAAAAATGGAAATGAATTAAACCACCAACCAAAACAGTCTTGAGGAATTAAAGAGGAAAAAAAAAAGTTTGCAACGATCAGGTTTCCTGCTAAAAACTATCTGCAAGCTGTGAAACCAGCTAACCTCTGGATTAGAAATGTGCTGTGACAATCAGCAGTATTGGACAAAAGCAGAATTTGTGGCCAAGATATATTGTATGCTACCTTGCTTTTTCAAAACTGGCATCTTGTAGTACTTGAGCATACTACTACACTCTTTAGGCTGTATACTACAACGGACCTTTTCTCCCCTAGTAGTGGAGTGATGCATTTGTTTTCATGTGGAAGTAATCCCGCTACTGTATTAGTAAGGATTTGTATCAATACGCTTGTATCTTATTATAAATGTACTAATTAATAGTACTACATTTTGTTGTCATGTGACGCACACACATGCCCTCTAAATACAAATACTATCAATGTGATTTCAGCCTTTTTTGAATGGCCTTTACAATGCAATGTGTCTATTTAGCCACAAGAGGTCATGCGAAGAACCTTTTAAAGCTATCTACTACAACAGTCCTTGTTAATATGGCAGAGTGACATTTTCTGTACTCAAACTTACTAAATTAACTTTTTTTCTGTATTTTTTGTGTTAATATTCATTTGACTCATCATATATTTATAAATTTAGAGTATTACATTTTGCAGGCGAACAATGTATTTGTTGCCTGGTCAAACTGCTCATTTAACAATTCTATAAAAAGACAAAGTTTATGAGCAATTTGGGAAGCCAAGTCTCACGGTGGGTCTCATTTTTAAGTTCTACTCTCAAAGATAAACATATCTGTGACAGAAATCATGCAAAAGAGAACTGAGCATATATCATTAATCCTCACATCACTTCCTAGAACAACCAGGATGGGAGGGGTCGTCCAAAACCAGACAGCTCACAGATGCCTGTTGCACACATCAGTGACTCCATTTAGTGAGGTAAGTGCATTTGTTACTTCTATTATGGATTATCTACTGCAATCTTGTACACAAACGAGTGATTTATAATTAATGGTTCTTAGTATTGGAAATTTGTTACTGAAATATGTTTTAAATGTTTCCTTTGTCAATAAAAACAACGTTATTTCAAACAAGCAGTGATGAATATTTAACTTGACTAAGTTAAGTCTCACTTTAAATGTTCATTATGGCACTAACCAATATTTTTTAGCAAAAGCAGAGTTTTGAACGTTACTTCCAAATAGTTTAGTTCTTAAATACTGAGATAAAGATATAAAAGGAAAAAATACAAGAATATAAAATAGCAAAATGATTTTTCTATGGAATACTGTAAATACATGGAATAATTTTTTTTACACAAATATATATATATACATACATACATACATACATTTATTAATCAGATAAAATTTTTAAAATAGTATTTTAGTCACTAAACATCTTTAGAAACTGAAAGATAATACAAATAAATTCAAGCAAAATACTGCAAAAACTAATTACAACCTGCACATTTTCAACTACATTTAAAAAACTTTTTGCTTCTCTTGATTTTTCCTCTTTTTAAATTAGTATTTAATATTTTTCTATAACATATAAATTTGGGTGTACTAGTTTTTAGACCGTTATGGCAAGTTATTTTGTTAGATGAGCTCCGGATTTGGCTTCAGTACTGACTAATCTGATGTATATGCACACATATAATATTGTAAAGCTTCCTATTAAAAATAGAAATTTAAAAGAGAGATTTGTGCGAGGTGTATTTATTTATGCTGAGCACTGTACAAATACATATACAAAAAAAAATGACATTGAAAGTGGTTTATGAACTTCTGCAATTGTGTAGAATATTTACAGGAACGCAAGTGATATTCAAGGTTAGTTCTGCAACTGTACGTCAGAGGAAGCACAGCTTTCCAATTTAAACTACTAACAGCACTAACAACCTGGCTGTTCTAATAACTAATATTATTATATATATATACATATACAGGACAGTGCTGCATACAAGTTTGTCAACCCTTTGAGCAGTTTTCAATTGTTACTTATGTCAACACCATGTCTTATGATTAATATATATATTAAATGTCAAATGCTATTAAATATCAAATGTTGTAAATGTCAAATTGCACTTGTTTGTTAAAAGAAAAAGAAAGAACAAAGCTCTCGATTTCAACTCTGTCAGACAATATTTGGACAAACCATAGACTATTTACAAGTCTATTTTTGAGAAGGTGTAAAACTTGTCAAGTTTCGGCCTGATTGTAGATGTATAGACATTTGCCTCAGATGTTGTGTTCAGTTGGGTGCTTCTTGACAATTGAATCTGTTACCCACTTGCACAAGCCAGCTGAAGGTTCACTTAATTTTGCACATACAGTACACAAGGGCCATCTTTCATGTAGTTTTTTTGGCAACTCAAAACTTTCTCTAAAAAATTAGCATCTTCAACATATAGACCTGACAATACAAAAATAAAATAAAAAAAACTGGTCAAGGAGTTCACAAACCTTCAAGCAGCACTCAACATTTTTCGCTTCCTTCTCTTTTTACACTTTTACTTAAGAATGACATTTTTCATTATGTTTTTTTCAGCTGTTGAGAATTTCCTTTCTCCGAGGACTTGATGGCAAACAGTTCAGATGCTGAACATAACATTTCTAACCTGTGCCAAACGTGCACTACAACTGTAGTTCTCCCGATTATCTACACAACCATGTCTGTTACTGGCCTGCCGGGGAATCTTATTTCTTTATGGGTGTTTATGCGCAAGATCCCAGTCAAAACACCCACCCACATCTACCTGATTAACCTCGGGATCTCCAACCTGTTGCTCTGTCTCACCATGCCTTTTCAGGCCGCGTACTACTCACTTGGGACCGAGTGGCACCAAAATGACACAATGTGCAAAATAGCGATCAACATTTTAACTCCGGTCATCCACATCAACATCTGCATTGGTGTGATGATATTGAGCTGGGTGGCAGTCAGTCGCTTTGCTTCACTGATTCAACACTCCCATGCTGACCGCCCAAGCCGTTGGCTTAAAGTTCTACCCGGAGCCTTCCTTTCTCGAAAACGTCACACGAAACTGGCTAATGCTCTGTGTGTGGTCACCTGGGCTATAGTTGGCATAGCCGTCACATCCTTTGTGGTGCTGTACTCAGTCAAGGAGGTCAGAAGCATAGAGGACGGCGATGGAGATGAAGAGTGTTATGGTGTGGCAGTTGAAGTTGGTGGGAAAGGATCTCACATTTTTGGTTTAGTGGCCGTTTCTCTGTTCTTCGTCTTTTTCCTGTTGGTCTTATGCACCTATATGGCAGTGATTAAGCACATCTGGAGGTCCAAGAAAAGCGCGGTCATCTCTGACAGCCAGCGAGTCCATGTGAGAGTGTTTCGGAATATCGTCATCATTAAGGCTGTGCTGGTAGTCTGTCTCCTGCCTCATCACATTTATAAAGCAATCTTTATTCATATCGTCAACAAACAGTCTTGGTCTACAGCATCTTCAACAGACGGCTGCCATCCACTGTCCATGTATGTGGAGGTCAAGAGCATCCTCCTCTGTTTAGCGACTCTACGAGGTTGCACAGACCCTCTCATGTATTTCTTACTGGATAAAACGTTTCGTAATCACACGCTCAGCCTGCTAAGATTACGCAGCAGTGCAGACGACAGTCAGTCCTCCAAGTCTAATGTGGGACAGCTATCTCAAGGAACAACAGGGTGTCATTAGATGTTAATCTGAGAGGATACTGTACTTCATCACAAAGGAAACCCATTGTGAGCAAGGTTTCCTTACATCTGAATGCTGCTTGCCACACACACCAATAGGAAAGCAAGTCTTCCTTCTCATTATCTAGATTACTTCCGCATGTGTATTGTTCTTTGGTTTACCTAAAGCTGTGAGAACTTTTGCAGTGGTTACACCTACATCAAAAAGTCCCACAGTAGGCTTCTTCTGGTATCAAAGGTTCTTGTCGCGATTAAACGCTGAAGCTTTGTGTGGTATTATCATATTGATTTAAGTTGCAAAAAGGATTTACCATAACAGATAGAATAACCAAAAAATACTTGGTGTCTTAGTTTATTTTATTTAAATGTTCAGAGTAAATAAAATGGTTTAAACTAATTAAAATGCAAAAGGATGATAAAGTACAACAGGTAACACTTTACAATAGTCTTGTTAGTAAACTTAGTAGTTAATGCATTAAAATGAAGAGAAATATTATAGTGATACTTTAAAAATACAACAGTATGTTATTAGTTCATTTAATAAAAAGATTATATTTTTAAATCATTATCAGTCATTAACAAGAAATTATCTTCACCTAAAATTACAACTGATTTTGTCAACATAGGCTCATTCTGAAAACGTATCTCTACATACATTTCTGGAGATCAAAAATTATGTAGTCAGAGCTACGTATGGCTGTATTTAGTCTCTAAAACCAATGCTACGGTGAGGTATGATTCCGTTTTTTTTTCTCGCTTACCAGCTGACCGCTTAACTCCGTATAGGCGGCTTTTCTGCTGTTTTCAGTTTGTTCAGTAGCTCGACATGCACGTCGGCAGTCTTGAGACGCAGTGTGGAGTTGACCGTGACAACGGGGTTTGAGTCCAGTGAAGTACGGTTCAAGAAAGCAGGTAAACAAAAACAAAAGCTAAAAAAAATTAAACAAGTAAATAACAGGGTGAGAATGTGGTAAAATCTAAAAAACAGAGTTAAAATCAGCCGAGGTCTTTTCTTTTTCTGGATTGCTTTTTAAAACACTGCGGTTGGATTTAGGGAAGGGGGTGGCCAGGTCAATCTGTGCTTTTTAAAACACTATTGGTTGGGTTTAAGGAAGGGGGAGGGTGGGGGGAATTGGTCGGTTAGTCAGTCAGTAAGTCGAAAGAAGGCTCTGGTGGATTTACGTTAGAACAGCAGTCACGAATGGCACTCGAGAGAGAAATTTGAGATCTGAAGAAGCAAGCACAGCAGCCTCTAATGGATTTGCAAAAACAAAAACAGCAAAAAAAAAAAAAAAAAAAAACGGAGCTCTTGGGACGTATTTTGCTCTCTTTAGAAATGTATATAAAGGTACGTAATCAGAATGAGCCTGGCTTGGCTTTTCTAGCTATCATAACATTGGCTTTATTTAAATGAACTGATGTTAACAAATATAACCTTGCTGTACAGAGTTAACGAACAAAAGGCCTACAAACAGTCACATAATTTACTCTGTCATAGGCCAGATAACATGTGAAATTGCTGTTTGAAAATCCATCGTCTATTACAGTGTTTCCCAACCCTGTTCCTGGAGGCACACCAACAGTACATATTTTGGATGTCTCCCTTTTCTGACCCATTAACTTCAGGTGTTGGAGTCTCTGCTGATGTTATGATAAGTTGATTCAGGTGTGTTTGATTAGGGAGAGGTTGAAAATGTGTACTGTTGGTGTGCCTTCAGGAATAGGGTTGGGAAACACTGGTCTATTAAGTCTTCAAGCATTTGGTGCTGTGATGAACAACCACTGCCAATACAACAATCTGAATATTTTGAAAAGACACTCTTTATATATTAAAGAATTATTCACTGTACTTTAAAATGGCCACAATATCATTATTGTGCATATTCATCATCACGATATGTTGAATTATTGAATATTGCCATATGTCTAGCCAACAGTCCTCATATTGTGTGGTGTATATTCAGGTTTCTTTCCCAGTGATGGGTTGCAACTGGAAGGGCATTCGCTGTGTAAAACACAAGCTGGATAAGTTGGCGGTTCATTCCACTGTTGCGACCCCAGACTAATAAAGGGACTAAGCCGAAAAGAAAATGAATGTATGAATATTCAGGTTTCTGGCCAAATCCCCTAGATAATAAGATCATCCGCATGACTCAGTATTTCAAATTGCAAAATAAAATGCTTAACAGTGCTTTATTAAAAATGTTACATATTTTCTTTTTAGGGTATTTTCAGTGACAATTCCATGATTAAAATCATTACACCTCTGGAATGGCTTCATAATGATGTGTATCCACATGTTTGTGTAGGAAACAGTGCGGAGTAAATCTTATCAAAGAGCAGGGAGAGGCGCATGGTGCAACACAGTGCAAACAAGTGTGTTTCACTTCTTTATTCTGTAGAACACAAAAATATTTCTCAGAAGTGTGAGGTCAGAATACTGTATATCGCACTTCAATTAAGTACTGCGATTCATCAATATGCATTGAGCATATGTCATTACGCATAAAAATTGACCTTGCAATTAAAATATAGTTCAAATGTGCTCTACAATCTGAATATTTTGATTACCCAGAATTCTCTCTGGGTGGCAGACTTCAAATTTTTTTTCTGTTGAAAATCTATTTAAAAAAATGTAATTTTTAAATTACATACACACACACACACACACACACACACACACACACACACACACACACACACATAAATATACATATATACATATATACACATATATATCTGTAATTTTCCTGTTTCCACTTGCATGCTGGTTACTGTGGCAAATGAGATAAACCTCCCATTAGTTGTGCAATGAGAGAATGCATGCTTGCAATCAGTGCCTTTACTTTTATAAAGCACACTCGTGTCTGTGTCATTGGTAATAAAGCATGATGGAGTATGTATTTATCAACGTTTAAGGCCATTACTTTAAAGACAGTAAATATTTGAGTCTGCATCATTGCTCCCATAAAAGCAACATTATAGCTGCCTATTTTGCCTTGGCGCTGTCATTCTAATCACAGCTAGATAGCTAGTTTCATAAAGCAATTTTGTGGTAATATAGTCCATCAAATTAAAGGGTAAATATTAGGCACAGCGTCAAATCAGTCATGGATTTACTAAAAAATAATAATAAAAAGGTGTATAATAAAAAAGATGTTTTATGTGTGTGAGCAAGCTAAATTTACAGTTGAAGTCAGGATTATTAGCCCCCCTTTGAATTTTTTTCTTTTTTAAATATTTCCCAAATTATGTTTAACAGGGCAAGGAAATTTTATCAGTAACAGTATGTCTGATAATATTTTTTTCTTCTGGAGAAAGTCTTCTTTGCTTTATTTCAGCTAGAATAAAAGCAGTTTTAATTTTTTTTAAGGTCAAAATTATTAGCCCCTTTAAGCTATTTTTTCGATAGCCTACAGAACAAACCATCATTATACAATACACTTACCTAATTACCCTAACCTGCCTAGTTAACCTAATTAACCTAGTTAAGCCTTTACATGTCACTTTAAGCTGAATAGAAGTGTCTTGAAAAATATCTTGTAAAATATTATGTACTGTCACCATGGCAAAGATAAAATAAATCAGTTATTAGAAATGAGTAACTAAAACTATCATGTGCAAAAATGGGTTGAAAAAATCTGCTTTCCATTAAACAAAAATTGGGGAAAAGAATAAATGGGGGCTTAATAATTCAGGGGGACAAATAATTCTGGCTTCAGCTGAACATAACCATTCAAAAATATTTGAATAACTGTATTGTGAACATTCATTACAATACCTCAGTGTTACAAGATCATTAAAAACTCATTCTTATGTGCTAATTTGGAAGAAACTTTTCTTACAGATGCTAAAAAATGATTTTATGCTTGATATCTTTGAATTCTTTGATAAAAATTCTAAAGTACAGCATTTATTTGAGATGACACTATGAATCACTTTACTGTCACTTTTGATCAATTTAAAGGAGTTTTAATTAAGACAGAATTTTTAAATCTTACTGAGCCCAAACGTTTCAATGGTAGTGTAGATGAAACTACTGATTAACAACAAAAAGAAAGACATTTAGGTCCAACTGGCACAAAAAAAAAATACTGTGTTTTTCAAATTTATCTAAAAATGTTTAGTTATCTACTAGCTTCTTGTTCTGACAAGATGGATTAAGACAAACCAGGGACATGACATAACTATTGTAATAATTAAGTATTTACATATACTCATTGTGCCTTCAGTTAAGATGTGTTAGCAATGAGTACCACTGATCAGTGGCTGACTGTATACCACAAATATTATTAATTAGCATTAATATTCTTTAAAACTATTAATTCTCCATTTCTCCCTTATTTTGATTTCAAATTCAAACAATGTTAATAATCATTATATTACTAGCTCAACAACAACTATTTTTCAATCTTTCATTGGGTATTGTAGGGTGGTGCAATATGAATAATCAATATCAATATTCAATATCAATATTATCAGCCCCCTTAATATATTATTTTTTCAACTGGTTATAGAAGTTATCCAATTAAAAGAAAAGAGTTATCAGAATAAACTATTAATTACTTGGATTTACAGAAAGGTACTACATGATAGTAACATTATCAGGACATACTATGACTTATATTAAGATATGAGATTTTTGTCATCTTGCCCGGCCCTAGTGTATCATGTGTTTTGTAATAGTGGAGACATTGACAGAGAAGTTATGCAACTTAAACTACCCATAATAACTTGTATCTCTAAATATCACTGAGGCCGAGAACATAACCACAACAGTGCAAAAGCCCCTATAAGTACGTCCATGACTTTAATTACATGCATTTATGGTGAAATTATATTTGTGTGTGAAGTACTGCTGTATACTTATCACTCCTGCAATTCATTTCAATTCATCTTCATTTCTATTGCGCTTTTACAATGTATATTGTGTCAAAGCAGCTTAACATAGAAGTTCTAGTAAATTGAAACAGTGCCAGTTCAGTTTCAGAGTTGAAGTTCAGTTTAGTTCAGTTCAATGTGGTTTAATTGTCACTGCTGAAAGTCCAAACACTGAAATCCAATGTTTATCATCTAATCCATTTGAACTGGCACACAAAATACGGACTCAATCCACACTCAAACTGGCCTAATTGTGGCTTATTGGTGGGAGCTTTGATTAAAATTACATCAACTGGTTATGTGCTCATCACTTAGCAACTGACCACTAAACACTGCCTCTTGCAGGCTACTTATGAGAAAAGAGCAGTTGTTTTTGAAGCAGGTTATTCTTAGTGTGATGATGGTAATGTGTAATTTGCTATTTCTCACTAAAACAGAGGAAGTGGTAGGAGAGCGAGAAGTCAGCATCTTTAAAAGGGGTTTTCGTCAACTTCATGGTAATCTGAAGCAGTGAGACATCACTGAATTTACCTTCACATCCCGGTGAATGATGTTGTTGTCATGGCAATACCGCAGCGCCTCTAGGATCTGTCTCATGTAGTGACTAAAGGAAATCGAGAGAAGGGTAAATGATGACAATTTTCTCTCTGGGTGAACTCACTTTTATCAGTCAGTCACTGTGTACATCTTAAAGTAGAGCACAGAAACAAAAAGCAGATGAATGGCTTTATAGGTGTTTACCTGGCTACTGCTTCACTGTAAACAAAGCCAGCATCTGCTCTCTTCACAATCTCAAAGCAGAGATCCGCTCCATCCATGCTGCAAGACAGAAAATCATCATCATTAAAGATGAATGCTGGCATAATCCGTTCTGAAGTGTACTTATGATTTCATTTCGTAGCCCTATTATGTCTCCTTGTTATAAGTGATCTAATATTCAAGTGTATAATATTGATCTAATATAATGAATAAGAGATGAGTGATTCAGCACAAAACATATCAAATTATTGATTAAACTATGTTGCGAATGGCCCTTTTGGATAGAAACAAAAACCGTTATTGTGTGTCTCTTTAAATGCAAATGAGCTGCTGCTCCCCACCCCCCTTCCAGAAGAGGGCTGTGCCTTTAAAGCTCGTGCCAAAGCAGCATCTTCTCCGTCTTCCTTGTTAGCCAATATGGATGTGACTAAAACTGCAATTCATCGACTGGCCATTGGGGGCTCGCTCCAAAAGAGAGTCGATCCCATAGAGTATTTGAGCAGAACATAATTTTGACCAAAGCGAGGAGCAGGTTTTCTGAATGTCGGTGTGTTTAGGTTTTCTCTTGCACTAAGCGCTCCAGCACTGCTCCATAATAAGCACAACAGATACAGTTTTGAGTCATTTGATATATTTAATTAACAAACCAGCCAATCTGTTTCCATTCTGAGAATTACAGTTATTAATAGCCAAGTCCTTATAAACAATCTGTTTATAAAAATACATAATTTAAGAATCAAAGAACATAGCCTAGACCCCCTAGTTTTTTCACGATTCTGCGATCGCTGAATCCAACACAAAATTCACAAAATTTATACGACCTTGCAAAATTCTTAATTTAAACGTGAAATAATCGCAAAAAATTTAAATAATCTCATAAAACATCAAATTTTAAACCATATAATCAAATTAGATCTATTTCAGTTTACAATATATTGTTTTACATGACCTATAAACGTTGCATACACAGCGCACTTGATGTATATCAGTGTCTCTCGAAAAATGACATCTCTCGCATGCTCCCTCACAATCATTATATGGGATGGGGGGGAGGGGGGGTCTGGTGTAGCTTTCGGCCTGTGGAGTAAGCAGACGCAACACGAATGATTTACATGTGAAGCCAAAGCAAAGATGGGCTTAGACATCCTGTGGCATGAATTGGACGTTTTGTGCATTTGACAGGCTTCAGACTGCAAAAGAAAGTGTGAGCAAACATCTAACAAATGGAGCAATGGAACAAACAGATGGAGATTGGTTCACGGATGACGGCCGCTCGACATGTCTGAATTTAAGGACATTATTTGTGCTTTACATTTAAAATAGGCAAAAGTGATCGATCAAAAAACGGTGATCATTTTATATATAAACTATACATTTAAAAAAAAAATTATGTAATGTTAAATAACGCAACACTATATCTAAAAACTATTATTTAAGTTATAGGCTATTAAAGGTCCATACAGATGCCTCATCTAAACATCAGTGCAGTCACCACACGTGCATCTGTTTAAAGACCTATTTTTGACAGATGAAAATTTTTTAATAAAAGTTTAATGCTTGCTGTCAACTATAGGCACTATCTAAGGGCATTATACATTACGACATTGATAGAATCTGATGTTGTCAAGCTTATGTTTGCTCTTTAATATTAAGAGACATACATAACCTTTCAAATCAGCAGTACCAATATTGTCCCTCATTGCTGGTAAAATAAGAAGCCTGATATTTCTGTGTCAGTCTGACACAGGACACACTAAACTGTAGCCGGTTTGACTTATTAAAGCACTCTGAACTCACCATGAGTGAGATGGTAAAAATGAAAGCACACAAGCGCTGATGTAATATCAGAAGACATAACATTTATGTGCAACTTGAATGCAACATAACATAGCTTTTGTGACAGAATTTTGTGTTATAACAGCAGAGAATTAATTTAACCCTTATTTTCCATGAAGCAAGGAGAGTGAGCGATGAGCGGGAGATGGAAAACCCGAAACAGATAGAACATACTTGGTGAGCAGAGCGAAAATTCTTGCCGCTCTACTCCGCTCATATAGTTTGCTATGTTTAAATGGTCAACTTAACCTGGTACAAGCTCAAAAAATGGTTTCGATGCATATAGCTAATATTATTCTTCATGACAACTGTGTGGGGGTGAATTTTTTATAACTCATTTAATTTATAATATAAACCCTTGAATTTCTGCAATGTCTCTAATTTTTATATTAACAACTTAAACATAACAGATACCAAAAATGTTAAGGCATTATATATTTATATGACCGCCATCTTCACTCTATGCAAAATTATAACAAAACGGAGCCTAATATCTGCCTCCTTTCATTTTCATTGAAAAATTTGCTCATTGTGTGGGTTTGGCAATATGTGCTTAATGTCATGCTATAAGAACACAATACAGATGATGAGAGGAAATGCATGGTAAAATACGAAATAGCAGTCACTTTTGATGAATATAATAATCAGCAAGCTATGATTTTAATAATACAGAATAATTATAAAATATAAAGTACAATAAGTTTTTACAATATAGGAAATAAAGGCAAACAATTGGTCAAACA
Source organism: Danio aesculapii (assembly GCF_903798145.1). Lineage (NCBI taxonomy): Eukaryota > Metazoa > Chordata > Actinopteri > Cypriniformes > Danionidae > Danio > Danio aesculapii. Next base: position 34,449,657 of record NC_079443.1, read on the forward strand.
TGAGGAATCAGTGTACATGGTTACATAGATTAATAGGCATATTAACTTATCTTTGCACTCAGCCAACACACGTTACCTGAAAACAAGTAGGCTAACAGATTCTAAAGACAGAGTTGTTAGATACAAGTCTAAACAAGATGAATTATAGATCGCGTTTAACAACTATAGAAAGATGAGATCCAGCAGCAGATTCGGGAAGGACTGGCCGATGTTCGGCTGCACTTAGCTGAGCAGGTGTGCTCAGAGCTCCAGCTGACTGCCTGGAGCTCAGACGCCAGAATACGCTGAAGCAGCTTCCAGCACATGCCAGAGTGTGTATGGTCACGTGAAGTGTGTTTTCAGCAGTGTAGTGTGGTCGGAGAGCTTTTCAGAACGCTAGATGAAACGCCAGTGTGGACGTGGATCGTTTTCATTCTAAAAAGCCATTTTAAAACGAAAACACATTATCTTTGTATAGTATATCCTTATATTTTTGTTTATGTGGCTTTATCCAGCCTATAGCGTTTTGTGCAGTTGTGCCGTTAACTCTGCTCACAGACCGTTCAAGTCTGAACACTTTTGTTAATGGCGTGAGTGATATTCTTATATAATTTCATTTATAAAAATATCTGTTTTATTGAAAATGATTAATTATTTAGAAGTTTATTCGGAACATTAATGTACTCCAGAATCTGAAAGACTAGCTGGCTATAAAACGGTCATCTGAAACGCTGTCATAAATGCATGGATTTAAAATACAGTTTAGCATTTAGCTTAGCATGAAGTATTTAGAAGTAATTAGTGATTCGCTAGAAACCACAACAGGATCCCTTTAAACATTAAGATATGTTGGCCTTTCAATTACCTCTCAAAACAAACTAAATTGTAAACCATGAAGTTGAGTCAACTGTGGTAAATGAACAGTTTCCTGATTGATATTTCCTCCAGATTCTTCCATACTTTAAGTGTGATGGCGTTGTTTGCAGGGGCCAGCAGAGCTCTGAGAGCCTCTGCTTTTGTGTCAGCTTGGGTCTCTAAAGCCATTACAGAAAATCCCTTGAGAGGCAGCTGCGCTTCTCCAGATAAGAACTCACACTGCATAGAAGTTTCTTTCTTTTTTTTTTTTTTGGAAAGCTCTGCACCTCAGATAAGCATATGAGTGAGCATTTAGCAATTGAGGAATTAAAAAGCTCACCCTATTTCACAAAACTGCTGAGAGAGCAACATACTCAGGCTCCTCAGGACAGGGAACAGCACATTCATGTCTTGTTTATAGACACTTTTTAGAGATTATTGACCCAAACGTTTCAAAATATTTTTTAAAACAACTGCTGTTCACATATGCTAAAACCACATGGACGTGTTTGACTCGCACCTTAAACTAAACTAAACTTGACTGTACTGCATTTGGGTGTCTTGTGCAAACTGTACGTGTTAAACACGAAACTTAACATTTTGGTGAGCAAAAAGTTTTTTCTGTACACCTCCGGACAAAAGTCTTGTCGTTGATCCCAGTTCTAAGAGCAACAAATAATAACTTGACTTCTAATTGATCATTTGGAAAAAGGGCAGAAGGTAGATTTTTCAGATGAATCATCTGTTGAACTGCATCCCAATCATCACCGTCTGGGATTAAATGAAGGAGAAGGCATTGAAGATGAATCCAAAGAACTTTGATGAACTCTGGGAGTCCTGCAAGAACACTTTCATTGCCATTCCAGATGACTTATTAATAAGTTATTTCAGTCATTGCAGCGATGTATGGATCTAGTCATGAGAGTTTTACACAATATACTTTTTTCCACTGCACCATGACTTTATACTGTACATTATTTCTGTTAAGTGACAAGACAAGTCTCCTAAAGTCAGACCTTACGGTCCTTTTTAAATCATTAAAAATCAAGGCATGATCATATTTTATTTTGGTTAAATAAGTGTAATCTAGAGGCCTTTGCCTTTCATATAAGCCACTTCTGATACCAAATGATCAACTAGAAGTCAAGTTATTATTTGTTGTTCCTAAAAATTGGATAGGCGACAGGACAAGAAAACAAAAAATAAAAAAGGTTATTTGTGGAGATTGATGATTCCATGAAGAACCTTTAACATCATTGTATGAAATGTTCTTTACAGTGGAAAAAGGTTCTTTAGACTGTTAGATTGTTCTTTTCATATATGAAAAGAGGTTCTAATCCTTGACATCACTGTAAAAATATCTATGTTTGGTTCTTCCTGGCCATATTATTTTTGTGAGTGAGATCATAAATGTGTGAGATGTCTACAGGACATTTTAAAATATTGTGAAATTAGAAAGTCAAATATAAGCTAAATAATGTTCCATAGTCATTTAGCATAAAATCTATATTATATAAATTAAATAAATATTTACCGTACATAAATGTTTATATTTATTGTATAAAATGTTTATATTCACTGTAAATAAATATATACTTGATTTTAGTATGCTTGACTGGAACTTTTTGTTATATAAAGTATTGCTACACGGAATGATCGTCATTATTATTTGCTCATAAAATTATACAATAATCATAAAATAATATGAACAAATATGATCTTTCATGTTTTATACTTTTATTTTCTAGATGCATGAAGGTCTCTTTTCATCTTGATCTGGTCATAATGAAAATAGCTGCAACCAAGATGTAAATTCAGCATTAGAAATCAAAATATTGGAACTATATTTGGGGTTTTATCCGAATTGCTGAAATAATAAAACAAAAGGAAAATGCTGCTCAGAATGAAGGACTTACAACTCAAACACCATGTAGAGCATCCCATCAGAGCTGTACGTCTCCAGAAGCTCCACTATGTGAGGATGTTTCAGCATGTGGCAGATACTGGCTTCCCTCTTCAGGTCTGAAAAGACAAAGTCGAAGACAAATGTTAGCTGCATTTCACAAGAATTACTGTTTAACAAATAATCAAAGGCCATTTGGAGAAAATACACAATTTATTATCTTTAACAACATTAAACTACTCACAATGTTAAACTACAAGGAATGAGTTTATTGTGTGTTCATAAGTTTGCTGTCAATAATATCCCAATTTAACACAAAAAAAAGTCAAGCTCGGCTCTATGTTCTGATCCTATTTGCACATCTTTAAAAGTAAAGCTAGATTGGTTTATATGCTAATTCAGATGAAAGTTTTGGCACAATTAGCAAAAATGTTCAAGGGTGCGCAATCAGACATCTGTCACAAGATAAGTGTATATAGAGGACCACACACACACCATGCTAATCTTCACATCTGTGATTAAAACTGTTAGAGTTTAGGAATCACACAGCCATGAGAAAACAGTAAAACACTTGTTTCACAAACCAGATGTGGTGTTCAAGCTGGGTTAAAAGCAAAAATGCATAAAGAGTTGTTTCGCACCACATTAAATTTAACATGGCGCCGGATTTCCTGAGAGTTCGACAAACAATTTATTATCTCCCAGATCAAAATCACTTTAAATGTGTTTCTAAAGTGCAAAGCTGACAGAGATCTCTCTTTAAAAAGTCACACCACTTCTTCATTTTTGCACTGACCTTCTGATGCCAAAAGATATACGTTCATGCATAAAACAATATTTTAAAAAACAGTCTGTAGAGGGGACAATGATACGATGCTCACTTTTTGTCCAGAACTATAATTATATTTAAAAATGCTTTGAACATACAGTAAAATGCAAGAACTTTTCAAAAAAGTCTGGGTGTTATAACAAACAAAAGTTTCTCGTGTACGTGTTTAAGGCAAGACAATGGATTCCAGTTTTAGCCTGCCGTCTTGTCTTGAATAAATTTCTTCAATTTATAAAACTATATTTATAAAATAATTTTAAAACTGCCACATCAAATTTAAACTATTATACAATACACAGAACATCAGAGAGCATCAGAGAGAACCCCTGAAACTAGGGCTGCACAATATATCGTTTCAGCATCGATATCAAAATGTGGTCATATCGCAGGATTTGCAACGTTGAGTTTGTATTAGAATTCATCATTTACATCTGTTTTAGAGGCCTGTGACTGTATAATGATTTTAAAAGCACTCAGCCATAAGAATTTATACCATTTGTAACAGTAAGAGTGATTAATTTTATAGAATTATGTGTTTTTTATTATTCAGTTACTGTACTTTAATACCATTATATTGATAAAACTCTTTTTATATCAATTCTATCCTTTTCTTTATTGTATTTATAGATTGTTTATTAGATTTCATGCAAATGCATTCTCACTGCAATCAATCTAACGTTATAAATATTTTCCAAACAGAGATTTAAATTAAACTGTTTTTATATCGTAATATTTTGCAGAATAACAAAATATCGCAATGTTAGATTTTTCCAACATGGTGTAGCGCTACCTGAAACCCTTTTATATGTTTAAATCTCTCATCAAAACCAGTCTCGCATTAATCTGTTAATGTTTCATTAATAATATTTTACTTAAACTTAAAAGTCAAAGGTGAGGTTGTAAAATATAACAACAATACAAGCCCTCTAACCCCCTCCATAATTAATAATCCTTGATCCATGCTAATAAAAAAACATACATTATCCTAGGGCTGTGCGATTTGGGGAAAATATCTAATTGCAATTTTTTTTGACAGTTATTGCGATTGCAATTTGATTTACAATTCAATTCTGTAGTCAAGCTCCAGCTCAATAATCTGTACGCAGTGGCAAATTCTGCGACAGGTCTTAAAAATGACCTGTTTTTGTTTGGTGTCTGTGACTTTGAAACCAAAATTTTCCCATATTACAGATGTGCGTTTTTTCTTTGATATTAATTCATCTATTAATGCTTCTGAAGCAGCAGACACCATCATTCCACTTGTCAGCGCTTTCCTGTTTGTTTTCTTTTTTTATTGTGGTTGTAGTTCGATTGCACAATTTTGATTGAACGAAAGTGTGCTCACTCAATTTGCTAGTAAGACTGTCGCACACAAGCAGTCACGAATTTGCTCTGGGTGAGGGAAATTAAATAATATATTAACTAATCGCAACATTTCAAATTGCGATTGCAATTCGATTTCGATTAATCACACCACCCTACATTATACACATAAAAAAAATCTTGGAAGGAATTCTCAGTAAATCCCACCATCAAACACTTGGAGAGGCTGTGGAGCTGCGAAAGCGTCAAATAAAAGAATGGCTTTTGCTTTGTGTCACAAATCTAAGCATGAAATTAGCATGTGAGAGACGGCTTTATTATATTTAACCAACTAAGCTAAAGCACTGCAGCTCGACCCCCTGTGAAACAAATAACTGAGTTCTGTTTAATAGAGACAGAGCATATAGAACAGGAAACGAGCATTCCGCTGTGTTGGACGCCTGCTAAGTAACCACAAGACCATGACTAGCAGCAACAATATGCATCACATTATTAGTGTGCATGCATAAATAAGTGCCTCCTTTCCTGGAACTCCTCTCCATTCTTTCAAACTCACTCACTTCCTCCCTAAAGGAAAATCCTCCCCCATTCCCTGACTTGTTTCATCAGCTGTGACCCAGTTGGCAAGTCAGGAGTGGGAAAATACCTCTGACTGTATACCACTGCAGATTATAGTAAAGATACACAGACATCTGACACCATTTGATGAGTGCGGCTACTGCATTGAGATGCAACAAAAGCAGATTGCTCTCATTGTAATCACCAAAGGTCACTTCAACGGAAACTTTTTTAACACATAAATCAACATCTGCTCAATCAGACAGACCAGCACAGATGTTAGTAAGAACAGTCCTTTATATACTGTGCTCAACATAATTGGGTACACCCCATTTTGAAAATGAATACTTTTTATTCATTTCTCAGTGAATATACACTACCTGACAAAAGTCTTGTCGCCTATACAAGTTTTAGCAATAACAAATAATAGTTTGACCAGTTCTAGTTGATTATTTGGCATCAGAAGTGGCTTATATCAAAGACAAAGGCCTCTAGATTACACTTATTGTATTAAAATAAGATATGATCATGCCTTGATTTTTAATCATTTAATTAGGACAGTAAGGTCTGACTTTGCTTAGACAAAAGTCTTGTCAGTTAACAGAATGTACAGTATAGAATATAAAGTCATGGTGCAGTGGAAAAAGAATTAATATTGTGTATGACTCCATGAGCTTGGAGAACTGCATCCATACATCTCTGCAATGACTCAAATAACTTATTAATAAGTCATCTGGAATGGCAAAGAAAGTGTTCTTGCAGGACTCCCAGAGTTCATCAAGATTCTTTGAATTCATCTGCAATGCCTTCTCCATCCTTCCCCAGACATGCTCAATAATGTTCATGTTTGGTGACTGGGCTGGCCAATCCTGAAGCACCTTGACCTTCTTTGCTTTCAGGAACTTTGATGTGAAGGCTGAAGTATAAGGAGCGCTATCCTGCTGAAGAATTTGCCCTCTCCAGTGGTTTGTAATGTAATGGGCAGCAAAATGTCTTGATACCTCAGGCTGTTGATGTTGTAATCCACTCTGCAGATCTCTCACATATCCCCACACTGAATGTAACCCCAAACCATAATTTTTTTCCTTCACCAAACTTGACTGATTTCTGTGAGAATCTTGGGTCCATTTGGGTTCCAATAGGTCTAATTTTAAATTATAAATCACAAAATTTCAACAATTTTATGCAGTTTTTGTTTCTCTTGAATTTTGATTCGCTTGAATTAACATTTTATTATTTTATATTTTTCCCTAACATATCAATTTGGGTGTACTCATTTTGGCCTGTTATCGTAAGTTATTTTGTTAGATTAGCTCCAGATTTGGCTTCAGCAGTGACTAATATAACGCATATGCACAAATTTAATACTGTAAAGCTTCCTATAACATTTTAATCTAAATGAGAGATTTGTGATTGTGTGTTGAGCACTGTATGCAGACTGCTGTATGGATCATCTTTATCTATCTGCTTAAGTCTTGACATATAGAATACTGTTTCCAGGTCCTACTCATTTAAATTGAGAACATATTTGTAGTCATCAAAATACTTTAGTCATTTCACACGTTAAAGTGAATTTTATATAAAATCATGCTGTACACAACAGTCTCTGGACTTGTTGCATCACAGACACCAATGTTTTAACAATTTATAAAAAATAAATCACATTCTGTCCACCTGACATTAGGCATGATTATATATATATATATATATATATATATATATATATATATATATATATATATATATATATATATATATATATATATATATATATATATACATACTGTACATACATACATACATACATACATACATACATACACACGCTCAAAACAGTGGAGATGATAGTGGACTTCAGGAGAAACCCCCCTGCACTCCCCCCACTCACCATCATGAACAGCACTGTGGCTGCAGTAGAGTCATTCAGGTTCCTGGGCACCACCATCTCTCAGGATCTGAAGTGGGACACTCATATAGACTCTATTGTGAAGAAAGCCCAGCAGAGACTGTACTTCCTTCGTCAGCTGAGGAAGTTCAACCTGCCACAGGAGCTGCTCGTACAGTTCTACTCAGCTGTCATCCAATCCATCCTCTGCACTTCAATCACCGTCTGGTTCGGCTCAGCTGCCAAAACTGACCTCCGTAGACTACAGCGAATAGTCCGGACTGCTGAACGAATCACTGGCACTACCCTTCCTACACTTCAAGAACTGTACTCTTCCAGAGTGAGTAAAAGGGCTCGCAAAATCACTCTGGACCCCTCACACCCAGCACACTACCTGTTCGAACTGTTACCGTCTGGTCGGCGCTTCAGAGCACCGAGCACAAAAACAGCCAGACACAGGAAAAGTTTCTTTCCTCAGGCTGTCCACCTTATGAACAGTTAAATATTCCCCTACTGTGCAATAAATATGTGCAATACTTTCTCATACGCACTTGTACACAGCACCTTATATCAATATACAATGCAATACTTTCTACATTCGCACTTGTACACAGCACCTTATAACCTGCATATTTATAACAATCTGTACATACAACTCAACATCCAGGTTTCTTCACTAACCGCATCAGTTTAATGTTCATCATTTTTTATTATTATTATTTTATTTTTTCAGATTATTTTGTGTTGTCACTTGTCACTTTATGTACACTGGAAGCTTCTGTAGCCAAAACAAATTCCTTGTGTGTGTGAAGCACACTTGGCAATAAAACCGATTCTGATTCTGATTCTGATACATACATACATACATACATACATATATATATTGCAATCGTGATTTTCGGAAGTATTGCATCGCTTTGTAAACGTTTATTATTACAGTATGTTGAGTCTCCCCATACAGTTAATATAGCGCTTGGACCCGGAAGCCACTTCGCGTGACATCACACCTAACAAGCGGATAGGCACTGTAGGGATATTAAGTTTAAATGGGAGTGAGTAAATGCAAATGAACATTTTACAAAAAAGGGCTCAATAAATGGCAAAATATAACATGTTTTCATGATGCTGGACATAAACTATTTTCTATTAATGTTTGACAAACAAACCTTTTGCCTTCCATTTTAAATGCTATGCTTATGAACTGAGCTCTTGCTATCAGGCTTGATAAAATGCAGAAATGTAGTGTTTAATTCTTACATTGTACTTTTTCAAGGTTGTTTACTGCAAGTTTTAAAAACAACAACATTGTATTCAAATTAAACTGATTAAAAACAACACTACAGACATTCCTGAAGGATCATGGTACACTGAAGAGCAGAATAATGGCTGCTGAAGATTCAGATTTACTGTAGCATTACCGAAATTATTGTTTTAAAATAGCATACAGTATATTACTGTATACGAAAAGCATCTTACCGACCCCAAACTTTCCAAAGGCTTTGTATATGTATGTCTAAGTGCAGCTTAAATATACAGAGTTTTAAGGGCCACTATTTTTAAGCTCATAAGAGTTTGTGAATGGCTCATCTTAATCCCGCTGTGTGCTGTGGCAGTTCAGCCCTATGGCATGGCTTCTGGCCTTTTAATGACCAGTCCATCACTATGGCAACACCTTGACTATACTGGGTGCTTTCGTGTTTGGAGGTGAGAGAGGAAAAAATTACCATGTTTAGACTTGGATTTAACACTCTTTACAGCCGGTTTGCAGATTAACATGATGTGTTGGTGTCCAATGTGACATAATATACAGTTAAGCAGACATAAAATCTATTGCTACAACTGTCAGTTGTGACAAGAGGGAGGAAAGTCTCAATACCAGAAAAGATTTAACAATAACAAAGACTTTATATGCAAAACGTGGGTATAAAAGTTTAAAGGGCAAACAAGGTTAAAATAATGAACGATATATTTTAACTTTTTAAACCTCTACACGACCTACATAAAAATAAATAAGTTTCCCAGAGTCCCTAAACCCAAAACAGAGTGAAAAAGACATACACAAATAATATCATGTCAAAACCCACTACAAGTCCTCAAACTTTATATACAAATTATTGATTTTTATCATTATTTATAATTTATTCTACAGGAATATAGCAAACACTGACTTTTATCATAAGGCTACGGTCACTAATACAGTGATACCTTCCCATGGTTAAAACCACTAAAAGGTACCCCGTGTATAAGGTACCCTTTAATATACTAGAATGGCTTTAAAAAAATTGTGGGAAAAGTCATTTTTCTTTCATTTTTTCATTGTACCAAAGCAATCAGGGCTCACAGGGCTACCATTTCATTGGTATTGATGGCAGAAAAAATTGTGCAACTGACCTAATCAAAGCTCATGAGCCATGACGATAAAAAAAAACTACAATGCCCAAATGCACCTACTCATTTCTTAATTTGCAGCATTTTGTACAGAACAGTAACTTTTCAAGGTTCCTCACTCAAGCGCTGCCAAATTTAGTGCATTTTAGTCATCTTGTGTTATGATGAAACCAATCTAATTTAAAGTACAGCACCCGTATTCACAAGATTGCTTTGCTCTGTATGTGTCGTACTGCTGACGTTTACCTCAGATGCATGTGCTTTTTTCAATCAAAAGAAGTTGCGCATATGTGCATTTGGTGTATTCATCAGTGCGAAGAGTGCGAAGAAGGCGCCACTATACTGACACTGAAAAGAAGAAACTCTTGAGTAAAGTCATTATTTTTGCTTTATGTGCACAAAATGATTATTGCAGCTTCAAAATATTCTGACTGAACCGCTACATATTATCTGTTGAGGATATTTTTGCTATTTTGCTGGACTTGGAATGAGCCTATGAAGGATGAGGGAGCTCTCAGATTTC
>NC_079443.1:35187399-35207399 GCF_903798145.1 Danio aesculapii
TTGTGAAAACGTGTTGCTCTGCGATATTGTCGAATTTTAACGCTGAGTGTTGACTATTATGGAGATCAATGTATGGAGACGCATGGGCTGAGGAAGGTGCCTTTTTGTTTTATTAAGTTTTCTCATGTTTTGTGGTTAGAAGAGAGGTAAGTGAATGTTGTATAATTTATTTTATTTTATGTGCAGGTAGGAGGGTTTAAAACTTAGTTGTTGAGATTTTTTGTTTGTTATTTTGTCTTTACCTCCACAAAATTTCTCCTTTAAAGTTAATTGTCAAATAAATTAGACTTTACATTATTTCTTTGGTCAATTGTCTTTGTTGTGGTTTTCTTTTGAATGGGAGATGAGACTCCAGGCTCCTCATTAATTTTAGAGGTGTCCTATTTAATTTAATTTAATTGTATTTATTGTTACGGGTCTGGCTTGCTTTGTGGAGCCGTGCAAAGTTTAGATAACGTAACAACATTTAGACCCTTATGTGCAAGTAAACACACTCATTGTCTCATATACACAGTAGAATAGCAAGTTTCATCAAGTCTGTTATCTTACCAGATAAAGCTGCCTCTCTAGATGCAGTGGGCGTGGCTGAGGGAGTGGGCGTGGTCGAGGGAGTGGGCGTGACTTCACCCTGGCTCTTCTGCCCAGTGTCTGGCGAGGAGAGCAGAGAGGAGGAGGTGGCGCTTTCCATGGAGGAGGAGCTGGAGGGGGGAGGAGCCGTCACAGTGGAGGAGGAGCCTGAGGAGGATGAAGAGACTGACTTCGGGAGAGGCTCTGATGGTGGAGCAGGAGGTGTAGGGAGAGGATTTATGGTGGGCGTCTCCTGCTCCATCGCTCCTTCAGCTGCCATGCCAGAGGACTCCTGTGCCTGAGCGGTTGTCTCTGAGCTCGTGCCTTCTGCTTGAGCTGCTATACCTGGAGGCAAAGCATCAATCCATAAGGTTCATTTTTAGCATTCACTTACAAAAAAACTGAGTAACCAAGTAAGTTGCTTTGGATAAAAGCATAATGCCAAATGCATAATTGTAATAAATGTAAATCTTGTACCTCTGGGTCGAGTTTGTGGACGAGCTCTGCTGCTCTGAGCCTCGCTGGCCTCCTCAAACCATCGAGACAACATGTCTGACATCCTCTGCATGAGTGAAACATTCGGACTCTGCTCTCCTGCAAAGACAACAAACCTCTTTATAATCAATCTCAAACCAAATCAGAATCTCAAATGTTTCTTCTAAAAAAAGCAGCTGCACTAAGACCCTACTCTTCTTCAGCTTTTTGAGATCGAGGAAACATACTGAAAAGCAGTGAAGTGAAGCAATCTGCAGATTAAATCCCTGTGAAAAGCTAACAAGCTCCCCTTAGACAGGCTGAGTGCTGTTGATATTCATGGCTGGAGGTACTGAGAGAGATTAAAGATGCACTGAGAGGCACTGGAGACTCAGATCATTAAAAACATGGAGGAGAAAAGATGCGCAGACAACAGTTCTGCTCATGGAGGAGTCAGCTGGAGATGAAGCGGAGGAGCACATGAGTTATGGTAAATCAGGAACAGCAGAGGTGCTACAATAGTCCTCGGAGATATTCTTCAGCAATGAAGCAATGAAAATAAAATACAATTTAATTAAATAAAATGTAATTAAATGATTACTGTTGTTGCGTAATAAAATAAAATAAATGATTATTTATTAAATATGAAAGTTATGAAGAGACTTTGAAACAAATTGTGTTTTTGTTGATTACTGTTGCATAATAAAATCAAATAAAATAATTATTATTTATTAAACATGAAAATTATAATCAGACTTGGAAATAAATTGTGTTTTTGGTGATTATTGTTGTATAATAAAATCAAATAAAACATTTATTAAATCTAAAAATTATAATGTGACTGAGACAAATTGTGTTTTGGTGTTTATTGCTGTAAATAATATAAAATAATTATTTATTAAACATGATAATTATAATCAGACTTTGAAACAAATTGTGTTTTTGGTAATTATTGTTGTAAATAAAATAAATTTAAATAAAATAATTATTTATTAAATATAAAAGTTATACGAGACTGAAACAAATTGTGTTTTGGTGATTATTGTAGTGTAATAAAATAAAATAAAAAGAATTATTTAATAAACATGATAATTATAATTAGACGTGCAAACAAATTATGTTTTTGGTGATTATTGTAATAAAATAAAAAAAGTATTTTGGGTTAATTTTTTATGAGATTTTAAAAACTAAAATATTGTAATAAAAATACTTGTTTTAATATCTATAATAAAAATGTTGTTTTGATCTTGAGTTTTTTTTTGATCTTGAGTTTTTTAATTGTTTTCTGTGATTACAGTGATCAAATTTGCAGTGCTTTACTATAAAGCGCCACAATATAGGAATTAAACATTGTGTGGAACAATTTACAATAAGAATTTTATATCATGTCGACCCCTAAAAAAATAAAGTCATTTACACATTACCATCTGAAAAGTTTTCATAAGTTTAACCCACAGATCATTTATTATTTCTGGCAAGAACAAAAACTGCATATCTGTGAATTTCCTTCACTCACCCTCCATTTTTTCAAACCTTTATGAGTTTCCTTTTTCTAATGAACAAAGAAGAAGATATTTTGAAGAATTCTCAAAACTTGTGACATCTTTAGCAGGAAAAAATTAATAAATGTTGAACAATATTGTTGGAAACCAGTAGCCATTGACATCCATATTCATTTTTTTTTCCTACTAAATGTTTCCAGCGTTCTTTAAAATATCCTCTTTTTGTGTTCAGCAGAAGAAAGAAACTCATATAGGTTTGCAACCACTTGAGGCAGAGTACAGTAAATGAAGATTAAACTTGAATTTTTTGGTGAACTATCCCTTTAATCTGCAGTCACCCAACAAGTGTGTTTGTTAACAGAGTGCTATGCGTTTATTCAGGGCATGTCAGTGTGTTCTATCTCCTCTTACCATCGCGCTCTCTCTCGCTCTCAGGCCGGGCTCTGGGTCCCGTGTCTGACCAGTCTCCTCTCAGACGCAGGCGCTTGACCGGGGGCTGCCTCAGCTGTGGAAACACACATCAACAGACTGTCAGTCACAGTCAAAACGCTCTCAGACACCCTAAAAATAACACGCTCTACTCTGCGTCACTTCACAAACATCTAGACCGGCACGTTTGCAGGAAGTATGAACCACAATTGAGGGTTTGGTCTTACCTACAATGTGAAAGTCAACATCATGGACTAAAAGTGAACCTCATACGATTACAATATTAAGCACACTTTAACCAGAGCTCAAAATAAAAAGATTACGTTCTAGCTAAACAACTATCTTTATGTCACCCACATTACACATTATTTCTTAATAATTTTGTTGTGGTTCTGTATTTATTTTTGTGTGCGTCTATATAGTTTGTATTAATGTTCATTTTCATTCATTTTCCTTTGCTTACTCACTTACTCATCAGGGGTCGCCACAGCGGAATGAACCGCCAACTAATCCAGCATATGTTTTACACAGCGGATGCCCTTCCAGCTGCAACCCAATACTGGGAAACACCCATACACTCTTTATTTAATTCACCTACAGTGCATGTCTTTGGACTGTGGGGGAACCAGAAGCACCCAGAGGAAACCGAAGCAAACACAGGGAACTCCACACAGAAATGCCAACTGACCCAGCCCGTACTCAAACCAGCGACCTTCTTGCTGTGAGGTGACATTGCTAACCACTGAGCCAATGTGCTACCCTAATTTTCATTTTAGTTTTTATTATTTTTATTTAGTTTAAGCTATTTTAGTTTTAAGATTTAACTTTGAAAATGAGAGATTTGTTCATATTTTTTTTCGGCTTTTGTTTATTGTTTTTTTCAAGTAACGAAAATCATATGAGTTTTACAGTTTTGGTTTTAGTGAACAACAATACGCTTGTTCTTTACATCAATAATTATTATTTTATTAATTTTAGCATAAGAAAGTATGCAAATATGTAACCACCTCTTCAAAACTTTGACTCAGTCTTTAAAATTAATTAGACTTCATTTAAATGGTGCGAAACTTTTGTGAAAGACTAATTGGCATCTAAAAACAAAAAATGAGGGCCTAATTTGAAAATATCACAAAATTGTAATTTACAATTGTAAAAATGAATTAACATGGGTAATAAGGTCAAATAGAAACATATATTTTATATAATATTTGATCTAATAATTATTATATATAGTTTTTTCATCTAATAATTTTTTTTACCAATTTTTGGTGATCTTTTTTATGTAGTATAACATAATTTCTTCAAAATGCTAAATATTACAAACATTAAAATACATTTTTTTTTTCCCAAGTGTCCAGTCACTGACAGTTGTCTTTTTATATTTCACTGATTATTACTTAGTTGTTACTGTTAGTTGTTTACTGTGGTATTTCAAAAGAAACAAGGAGATAAAGTCAGAATTTAATTTAGGGCTCTCTGTATCCAACAATAGGTCCTTGGACTGAAAAAAAAAAAAGTTCTTGATGGCTGATAGGATAAACCACTGAGGCCACCTTATCACGTGCTTCACACTCACACTTTTACCATCTCAGTCAGTCAGGATGCTCTATTCTGGGTGTGAGAGAGCTTTAACAAGACAAGCACCGGCTAGAACACATCCACACAGACCAAACAAAGCACATCAGAGACCAATGAGCTCACGCTAAAAATAATCTAATAATGAGCACTGCAGCTTCTCTGCACTTCACGCAGCTATTCTGCTTTTACTCAGTTAAGATTTAGGAGAGGACAGCAGAATCTGATATGGGGCTTGTGGTGTTAATACAGAGTGCTGATTATTTTAAGTAAAACTTGAAATACTCAGACTAGCTCGGTTACAAAACCATCAGATTTTTAAATTTGATTTCATTCATAATAAAAAATATGGTCACACTTTACAATAAGGTTTCATTGGTTAATGTATTTACTAACAGCCTACTTGTAGCTTCATTTGCACTCTTCAGAAACCTATGAGCGACGTCACAGATACTACATCCATATCTTTTACAGTCTATGTGTGGAACTCTGCATTTTTTTATTCATTCACTCATTTTCCTTTTGGCTTAGTCCCTTAATTCATCAGGGGTCGCCACAGCGGAATGAACCACCATTTTTTATACAGTGTGTATTTAGAATTATTCTTTTTTAATAACCTTTTTAAACAGGACACTAATGTAGATAACCAATAGCAAGCCTCCCGATCTAATAACTAGTCTATGGAAGCTCCAACATCTCCCTTTCGTACAAATAAACCAGAATAATGTCCTCAATATTTTTGACACTGCATTGGCTCAACATTCGCTTGGTTGCAAAGATTTATTGAAGTCAACAGGGGCTCCTTCACTCTCGCTGGCAGTCATTGTGCACTGGGTGCTCTATTTCTAGAACTCTGCGTGTGTCTGCTCCTCTATTTGGAAAAGAATGTGATCGCGGGGGATCCGGACACAGCTGATCACACCGTGCAACAGCTGAGCGGTGACCCAGCACATTTCACCACTACAATCCCAACAACAACATCGAAGGAGTCTGTAGACCGATAACTTGGATCAAAAGAACAAACCTGTTTATTTGTATATCCAGTAATAAACCTTGATGACATATTAAAGGACTCTATTTGAGGATGATAGTGCCCAAATGACTCATTTGAATGCATATTTTTAATTGTATACTTGGCACTATTCTTATTCTAACTACTAGGGTTTTGCCCATTATTCAGCTAGATGTTTGTAATTGTTTAGAATGTAACAACATTCAGTATAATCATTTCCTTTACATATTTTAATAAGTACAAGTCAGATTAAATATACAGTGTATTATTTACTTAAATATGTTATGCTGCATAACTATGGAACCTTATTTCACCCATAAATTGGATTTTATTTCCATGAAAGATAGTCACTTAAATATTATCCTTGCTATGTACATTAACTTGTAACTTTGAATTTTTAAATTTGAATTTGCCTTGGACACCAATTAAAATAATTGCTGCTCTTTTGAACTTTCCATTCAACAAAAAATAATACAAATAAATAAATCACAAGTCATAATATTTATAGCAAATCAGCATATTAGAATGACTTTTGATACCGAAGACTAGTAATGACTATTGTAAACTCTGCTTTGTTTTCTAATTGCTTTTAATACATCCTACATTACTGCAAATTTGCAAGCCAATAATTGCAACCTTGATAAGCTTACGAGAGAGAGAGAGAGAGAGAGAGAGAGAGAGAGAGAGGAGAAAAAAACATGTTGAAAATATGTTGCATCATGCCTGTTTAGTACACAGTGTACCAATCACGAAGTTTGTCTGAGTTTGTTTGCCATTTTCTCCTTAAAGGGACAGTTCGCCCCAAACTGACAATTTGCTTTTCATTAACAGCCCATCCAGTATGTTCTCTTCAGTTAGGGTTCTCACTTTTTCATAAACAGTGATTTTCTCTTCAGTGGTTGGACTTTCAGCAGTGAAAATTAAATCACACTGAACTGAACTAAGCTGAACCTAAACTCTGAAAACTGGACTGTCAGTTTCAATTTACTAGAACTTCTGTTAAGCTGCTTTGACACAATCTACATTGTAAAAGCGCTATAGAAATAAAGATGAATTGAATAAACAGCTAATTCAAGGATACGCATGTAACGGCATAAAATTATTAAGAGTAATGATGATGTGTCATTTTCAATCATTTTAACAGTAAGGTTTAAAGAACTTTAGTCAAATTACTTGAATTCTAAAGTGAAATATTTAAAGCAGTTTTGACAAAATGTGCATTATTTATAGTTTTTGTACAAGATTTAAATTTAGGATTTATAAATTAAGAACATTTTCACGTTTATTTTTTCATTCTGTTTTCGACAGCAGCATGACAATTGTTGAAATAACAACAAAAAATGTCAAATTGAATTCAGGCTATTTTAAGGACTTATGTTTATTTTAAGAACATTCCAGGCCTTGAATCCAAATGTCTGTATTATCAAGAAGCATGGGAACCCTGTCAGTAGAATGTTGATGAAGATTTTTAAGATAAAAGGACCACAAGTTCTTATTGACTTAAAAAATGCAAAAGATCAGTTATCGGCAAAAAACTAATTTACAGACAAAAGAATATGAACATGTGACCCCTATTTGTGTCAATTCTATGAATCAGCAAGGAAGACCGTTTCAGTAATAAACCTTAATTATCGTTCTGCAGAAGATAAGTCACATATATTTTGGATGCCCTAACAACACATTTTCCTTTTGGGGTGAACTATTCCTTTTCAATACGCATATTTTCATTAAAAAATACTTTGACAAATATATCTAAAACGAGGCAATCATGCCTTGCTATTACACAATTCTGCTTACAAAATAAATAAATCTTTCATATAGCTTCTAAGATAAAATTCCCTGTTGCAAATTTTCATTCGTCGGCCAGAATCCTTCTTAAAGCAGGAATAAAAATGCAGCAGAATCTTTTGATCCATCCTCTCACACTCCTCTATAAACTAATTTCAAACTGCATCACTGAAGCGCGGTACAGCTGAGGATTACACCGAGTGCCTGAGACAAGAGCGCAGAGAACTTCAAAAGTCCTTTATTTAGGTTTCGCCTTGGGCAAGAGCAGACTAACAGCACACACTTGCCCCCAGACCAGTCACTCTTGACTTTCAGATGCCTGGCTCCATTTCCATTAGGCCTCCACAACTTACGGAAATTTAAACTGAAAGTCTAATATGGTCTAGTGTGTATAACAAACAAGAAGGGTTGAGATTTGATTTTTATAAAAGCTTCAGAGTGCAGAAGTGGTACTCTAGTGTCTGTATTTAAGTGCATATTCATATACAGTTCACTTTATAGAGCAGGACATACTGTAAGGGTTTTCCAAAAAATATCTTATTTGCAGTTTATAATCTATAGCTGTCCTCCAATGTATCCAGTGCCTGATAAATAAAAATATTGTCTCTCAAATGAAAGAGTCAGCTCTGAATCGGCTTAACGAATCCTTATGTTTTAGTCTTACTATCGATCCATGTCGTCAACACGTTCAAAGTAACCATAAGTTTCTAAATCCCCACCTGCCACCGAATTACAAACACACTGTAATGGCCATTTCATTTCAGACACTGAATAAATAGGAAAATACTTGCTTAGCTAACCAATCAGAGCAGAGTTGACTTAGGGAAGAGAGAGGTTTACTAAACTTCATTCATTCATTACTTTTCTTCGGCTTATTCTCTATTTCAGAGGTCGCCACAGTGGAATGAACCGTCAACTATTCCGGCATATGTTTTTACGCTGCGGACGCCTTTCCAGCCACAACCCAGTACTGGGAAACACCTATACACACTCATTCACACACACTCCTACAATACAGCTAATTTAGTTCATTCAATTCACCTATAGCTCATGTCTTTGGACTGTGGGGAAAACCGGAGCACCTAGAGGAAACTCACACAAACACGGGGAGAACATGCAAACTCCACACAGATACGCTATGAGACCCAGCCGGGACTCAAACCAACAACCTTCTCGCTGTAAGATGACAGTGCTAACCACTGACCCTCTGTATCCTTTATAAATGAGGCACATGCACAAAACATGGACGAAGTGTGCGTACGTCACTTCCCCCACAAAAAAACTTGAGCTGGGGGCTGTAAGTAAACTCCAAGTAAACATATTTAAATGACTTAATTGGACCACTTTAAATCATCATATGAATAATAACGAATATGAATAAATAATCAATAATGTATGAATTAAAATGTATTCTGGTGTACGTTCACTTTTAGGAAGATTTCCACACAAATTTTTATAAATCAGACCACAGCTCTTTAAATAACTATTGTGTTTGTTTTGTTTATTCACAGAATGCACTACAGGTTCACATTTGTGAATACCAAACACCCCTACTAATGAAGATCACACAAGAACTAAAGGCCAAAGTATACTGAGGTTTTAATTTCAACTGCATGAAAATTATGCATGTAGGTATTTAGATGTATTATATGTTTGAGTGGGCAGAGCTAAATATCTCTTTTGGTATATGCTGCTACACTGACTGTTGTCATTTTAAGTACAGCATCATGGGTAATTAGTTTCTCTAAACGGATTGCACATTAAAACACAGTTGCTTTGAAAATACTTGCAGTTAATACAAACATATATGTATGTCATTAACAAGCTCACAACAGGCCTGCCTTTAAAGATTTAGCATTACTAAAAAATAATCAATTTCCCAGTGGAAAAATTAGTGTTTGTACTTCCAGAGCCTGACTGTTGTGCTCTATCCAATGGAGCATACTTGAAAGCTCCATACATTCGACTGTGCATGTACAGTACATTATAACAGATGTGAGTGATGCAATGCAATGCAACTAAAGACAAGTTTGTGACATTTTCTTTTAGTTTTTTTATGACATACTGCCAAAAAAAGAAAAAAAATTAAAATTAAGTGTAAACAGCCGTACTAGCAGAACATTTATTCATTCATGCAT
Source organism: Danio aesculapii (assembly GCF_903798145.1). Taxonomy (NCBI): domain Eukaryota; kingdom Metazoa; phylum Chordata; class Actinopteri; order Cypriniformes; family Danionidae; genus Danio; species Danio aesculapii. The sequence continues at coordinate 35,196,885 of NC_079443.1, forward strand.
TTCTTACCTACAGTTTAATGAATACAATGAATATATAATATACTATACTATATAGTATGGGCACATTCAGATGCAGAAATATGTGCATTAAATAATTAATATTATATTTAATTATTGAAATATTTGAATACATATTTAAATAATTAAAAAACACTTCGGATTTAATATTATGGTGGTTTAATTAATCTTTTCATCACAAAAAAGGTAAAGCATTTAGTGTATTGTTGTGTATGTGGTTTGTATTTTTTGTTATGTAACACCGATCATAAAGGCTTCTGTGGCACTAGCTTTTCAGCAAAATGTTGCACATTCTAAGGTTTAACAATGTTGTTTTGGTCTCACGGCGTGAAAAAGACGAGATTTTTTTAGGTCTGGTCATTGGATTTAATTTATTCATTTCTTACCTACATTTTAATGAATATATAAACTACAATACTGTATAATATGGGCACATTCAGATGCAAAAATATGTGCATTAAATAATTTATTTATATTATATTTAATTATTGAAATATTTAAATACACATTTAAAAAATTAAAATACACTTCAGACTTAATATTTTGGTGAAGTTTAATTAATATTTATCACAAAAAAAGGTAAAGCATTTAGTGTATTGTTGTGTATGTGCTTTGTATTTTTTTATACGACACCGATCATAAAAGCTTCTGTGGCACTAGCTTTTCAGCAAAATGTTGCACATTCTAAGGCTTATCGATGCTGGTTTGGTCTCACGACGTAAAAAAGACGGGGGTTTTTTAGATCTAGCCATTGGATTTAATTAATTCATTTCTTACCTACAGTTTAATAAATACTATGAATATATATCTACTATACTGTATAGCATGGGCACATTCAGATGCAGAAATATGTGCATTAAATAATTAAATAAATATTTATATAATATAATTAAAAACACTTTAGACTTAATATTTTGGTGAAATTTAATTAATATTTTCAGCAAAAAAAAGATAAAGCATTTAGTATATTGTTGTGTATGTGCTTTGTATTTTTTTAAGTGACACCGATCATAAAAGCTTTCATGGCACTAGCTCTTCATGTTGCACATTCTAAGCTTTATCGATGCTGTTTTGGTCTCAGAATGTGAAAAAGACGTTTTTTAAGGTCTGGTCATTGGATTTAATTAACAGTTTCCCATGAATTATTCCACCGCTCTACTTCAAATCTCTTGTTTCACACCACAAATCCCCACTCTATTTTCACAGGGTGCTTTAAAGCTTTATTTTCCCTCCTTTTTTGACTGCTAATCCCATTTAGCATCTCACACTGAGGGAATGCTTCTGAACTAGAAAAACACAACCAGAAACTTAACTTCTTCAATACTTTATAATAATGTAAAGCATTTTGAATGAACTTAACAAAATTCAGTTAATGACAAACTGAAAAATACTGAAAGAAATGACCTCATGTGCACACCATAAGCTCTAAAACGAAAACAGCCACAGAACATCCTCCTGATATCTGCTTACCTCCTCTCTCCGCTCTTCAGAAGGGCCTTTGAGCTCTCTGGCTTGGTCATCTTTGGGGTCAAACAGGTAAATGTAGTCAGAGGAGTAACTGACAAGCACTTCCTGTCCATCTTCACTGTAACACAGAGAGGTGACGCGGCAGGATTTGGTGGACAGGTGCGCTGGGACGAAACGCACACACATACCGGTCGTCCCTCTGCCCATGTAGTTACCTTAGAAAAAAAGCACAAAACAAAAAAGGTCAACAAGATGAAACATGTAAAGCTGTGAGATTGTTTCTAGCTTAAAAGAGGAACTACAAATTCAGAGAATGTCAAGCCTACTTAAGAGGAACCTAAATATACAAGCTGTATTTATTTATTAGTTTTGAGAGCTTATAGTGGTCATTGAAACAGAACTCAAAATGTTAAATATAGCAGATCATCCAATCGCATGATACATGTTTGTTCCTCTTTAAACTTAAATAAAGAGCTGAAATGCATTCGGTTTACTGTAAAGTGTAAACATAATTGTACATTATTATAATAACAATAAAATATAAGATTAAAAATTTGACATTAGTATATAGCATAGACTGTAGAGGATATGGACGTAGTATCCATGACATCACCCACAGGTTTCTGAAAAGCGCAAACTAAGCTGCATCGCACAGACGCCTGCTAGCATTTTGCTTAGACTGCCTTTTCTTTGGGAGAAACTCTTAATACTTCATTACCTGCGACTCGTTTGTGTTCTGACCACATCTGCTTGGTTGTATTACTATACCAATAAAGTGTTCAGTCTTTTGAAAACACTGTTGTAATACACTGAGCCACTAAGCATTGTTTTTATGATGTTTTTCTACAGGAGGAAAATGTGAATTACTTCCAAATACTTCAAATATTGTCTATGTTAGTAAATGCAAGGCTATTTAAAAAATCCAGGCATAGCACTAGCACTGTATGACAACGTTTCACATGACTATCTGTCAGATTCTGGAGTGCATTACAGGTCTAAAGAAAATTATAAATGATAAATTATCTTAAATAAAACAAATACATTTATAGATATGATATATAAGTATATAATTTCACTCACCTGGGAAATGGAGGCCACTAGAATGGTTTGTGAACACAAATAAGTGCACACAGCATGCCATATTATCTAATAATTGTAGGAAATAATTCCAAAAGGCAATTGACTGTGTAAAGTCACATAAAACAAAACAAAAATACGATGTATATGCAGAGTTCAGTGGCTAATCAGCCGGAATCAGCGACCAGCGAGACCTAGCTGTCACTCAAGTGGCCACGCCCTTAATTATGCAGACTTAATATCACTTAATATAAACAAAACAGATGAGTTATAAAAAAAATCCACCCCCCTCACAGTTGTCATGAAGGGTAATATTAGCTATATGAACCAAAATCTTTCTTTGTACCAGGCTGTAAACACCATTTTAACATTGGGCTCAAAAGAAATTTGCTCTATTATGGAGCTAGAACTAGCGGAATTTTGATGAAGTGCAGTTTCAGTTACTTCTGTATTAGCTTCACAAGAGAGAGCAGGGGGTTGCCGCTTGGTATACAGTAAACATTAATAAATAAACATTAGTATACAATAAACAAAGATTCTAAAGATTCTAATAATTCTAAATAATTAATACAGTCCTAAAGGTACAATTATACAAAATAAATCAATCAATGTATGAATACAAAACAATAATGAGTAGAATTAATACACATTAAACTATACAGATATCTTCTTTATGTTTAAGGTTAGGGGTCTTCCTCATATTTTGGGATCTCAAAGACTCTCTCAGACATCTTGCAATTTCCAACCTCAAATGCTAAATATAGCAGATCATCACCTTTGAACTTAAATTAAGGGCTGAACGTAGATAATTTCTCACCCGTAGCTCTTGTTCCCAGCATTCTTCTGTCATAGATCCTCACAGAGCTATCTGAACAGCCCACAGCGAGATAGTAGGGGACCAGGGGGCAAATGGAGATTGAGGTAGCGGCTCTCCGGCAATTAATCAAAATGTCCTGATAAGGGATGGTAGAAAGAGAGAGAAGGAAATTGGAGAAAGAAAAAACAAAAGCATCAGTGAATCAAACATGGATTAACTAAAATGAATTCTTCTGTATAAAAGTATAAATCTTTTGTATAGGGATGCAACGATTCATCTGAGTCTTGATGCGATACGATTCATGATCCTAATCTCACAATTCACGATTTAGTTACGTTTTTTTCAACAAAAGTATTTAAAACAAACTTAAGGTGAAGAGCCCTTTCATTTTTTCTTAAATGCTGCACATTTTTGGCAAAATAATACATTTTCTGCTTGAACTAAATTGCTATTTTAAAAACAAATGAAAAAATACTAATATAAACTAAAGAAGACTCATTAATGTAAACAAACTAAAACACTGACTATGTGGGATTTTACATTTTTAAAAAGAAATATCAACATATCTATGTTTTCTGCCATAAGGTAAGATCTTTGCACATTTACAATATACTCACAATACAAATTTACAATGTCCCCTGCTGAAAAGAACACTGATAAAGTATCAGTGATGCACTTAAGGAGAGATAATCTTGAAATAATATAAATATTCAATAATAATAAGCAAATTATTAAAATATGCATAAACTAATTTGAAAAGGAGTGGGTAAAATAATCTAATACCTGGTTCTGTAACAGCACAGCTTTCTCTTTCAGTCTGAAAAAACATCTTCACACTTTTGCTATGAAACCACTGATGCACCATGTGATCTCCATAGCACTTAGTTGGAGCAAGCGAAGCTGCAAATCATCCGGTTCACATGTTTGGCTTATTAATAGTTTATTTGCGTATAGACGTCTGTGACAGTAGTTTTTCACTGTGCTGCATAATTTTCGTTGTGCTGTTAGTGTATGTAAACATCTTTTTGAAGTATTTGCACACAGTTTGTGTTATGTCTGGCGCACTTCACCAATGTCAATTTACTCTGCCGCCCCATCTATTGCTGGCACTGTTGTGCAGTTAAAGTGAGATTGCGCCTAGAAACACACAGTGCCCCCTCTGTCCAAAAAATGTATTGCGATTTGTTCAACATTTCAACCGGTTTAAAAAGTCACATATTTTAATTCGATTTTCAACTGCCGTAGGGTGAATCATTACTTTTGCAATACATGCAATAATATAGAGACATGGTAACATTTGTAAACGTTTTTGAAATACGTTTTTGCGCTTGTTTATTGAAAAGTACAATAAATTGTTGATTGTGAAATATTATAACACATTAAACTTCCTGTTTTCTGCATTGATACTGTATATATTACTGTTTATATCGCTTCTGGTGTGCGACCTGCTTTAGGTTGCTTATTGGTTCAGTTAACTGTCCAGTGTTGTGTGCGCTCTGCCACGGTGTACCTTTGTGCTCCACGCATTTGTGTTTTGACATGCTTATTTGGTTATTTATTTTACTGTGGTAATTTGAGTTTACTTGTTAAACTTTGTTGGCTTTAAGTAACTGCTTTGATGGTTGTTGTGTGATTCTGAGTGTTATGATATTCTTGTTAGGTTTGTTTTAGTTTAGCTGTGTTAAGCAGGTCGCACACCAGAAGCGCTACTTGGTGGCGCGCCGCGTAGCGCCACACAGCGCCATACATTTCAGAATTCTAAACATATGTTTCTATCAGGGTACACACACCAGCGCCGCAAGTCGGCGGCTGACCGCGGCGCCCAGCCACGACTCAGGACACTGTTCATTTCTCTGCCGCGCCACAGTGTGCCATCTGATTAGTTTCATGCTAAATATCATGCAAATGTCCGCGTCTGGTGTCTGATACTTTTAACTGTCATGTGCACGCCGTGTTGCGGCACCGAGCTGCACTTCCGGTGTGCGACCTGCTTTAGATTAGCTTGAGGGTTTTGCCATCTGTGTAATTTTGAGTTTTGTAGTTTAATTAGTCTAGATTGGGTGTCATGTGCACTGAAGATATCAGGTTTCATTTTCATTATTTATTTTTGTTGCCTAGTTTAGACATTATACTTAAGGATTGTTTTGTCATGTTAATTTCTTTGATTTGACTTACACTCATTGTTTTTGTTTAAAAAGAATCTTGTAAATGTTTATTTCTTTTTTCCAATATTACTTTGTTATATTGTTACATCTTTTGTTTAACCCATAGACTGTAAAAGATACCAACGTAGTATCAATGACATCACCCATAGGTTTCTGAAGAACGCAAAAGAAGATATACAAGTAGGCGTGGCCAACCGGCTCCATTTTGTTCGAGCGTCATCGCACCGACCGGGAGATACCAAACAAGGGCAAAGAGGTGGAGCATGAGTGGAGCTACAGACGCCTGCTAGCATTTTGCTTAAACGGGCTTTTCTTTACTTCATTACCTGCAACTCGTTTGTGTTCACATGTGCTTGGCTGTACACTATATCAATAAAGTGTTTAGACTTTTAAAAACACTGTTGTAATGCATCAGGCAACTAAGCATTGTTCTTATGACGTTTTTCTACAGGAGGAAAACGCGTTTTTTTCCAAATACTTCAACTATAGTCTGTGTTAGTAAATGCAAGGCTAAGTAAAAATTTCACTCACCTGGCAAAATGGAGGACACGTGAGTGGTTTGTGAGCACTATTAAGTGCACACAGCATGCCATATTATCAGATAATTGTAAGAAATAATTTCAAAAAGCAATTGACTGTGTAAAGCCACATCAAACAAAACAAAAATATTATGTATATGCAGAGTTCAGTGGCTAATCAGCCGGAATCAGCTGAGGTGAAGTGACTGCGACCAGCGAGGCCTAGCTGTCACTCAAGTGGCCACACCCTTAATTATGCAGACCTAATATAACTTAATATAAACGAATGAGTTATTAAAAATTCACCCCATCACAATTATCATGAAGGGTAATATTAGCTATATACACCCAAACCATCTTCTGTACCAGGCTGTAAACACATTTTTTTCTGGCCATTTTAACAGTGGGCTCAATAGAAATTTACTCTATTATGCAGCCAGGACTAGCGGAATTTTGATAAATTGCAGTTTCTGTTACTTCCATATTTGCTTCACAAGGGAGAGCGGGAGGCTGTCACTTGGTTTAAACCATTGAGAAAAAAATGCTTAAGTTCAGAATCGATTCCTGCCTCATACTACCTCATACATCTGTCGCACACATTACATTTGTCTCATCTAAATGCTACACCATCCCTTTTAAACATCATAAACTCAAAACAGCATGTAAAAGAATGAAAACCAGTTCTCTATGACCCTTCGCAAATTTTTCGCAGAAGATGGCATTAAAAAATAAAATAAAAAACATTCACGGTTAAAAAAAAATGATAGTATACATCCTGTCTAGTATAGTTCTGTCAACAACAACCAAATTCTCCTTGGTTCAAAATCTTCTAATCTTCTCTAATTTGACAGCTAAATTTCTAGTACTGACAGAACTTGAGCAATGATCTAAACAGCACTTTCAACTTCAAGCAGTGTGATGTTTCTTTCTCGCAAAACAAATGCCTTCTGATAGCAAAAACCTAAAGCAATCACGCCCTCAGGCTAAAACCACACACACACTCCGTGGGTTGACAAATGGAGGTTGTAAACTGCTTTCTCATCAGTGTATCTGAGGTGCAATAATAGTTCTACATCAGTGCTGTTCAGCATCTGTAATACTGTCTAGTACAGCACTATATGAAGAAATGTGCAGTCTTGAGGTGTATTTGTTGATGTATGCATTTGCTGCATGTTTAAGCCTTCTTACATCTTTACAGTCCTCCTTTGTACAGCTTGTCTTCATCCGCAAGTCAAACCACCTCACTGTACCATCTTCTCCACAGGACAAGAAGGTATAGGGGTCATTTGGCACCGTCATTATCTGTGGACGGAAACAGGAAGAGAGAAAAAAATGACATCAACTTTCACCTCGCTACAACGTCGAATGCAAACATAGACACTGCTTGTGTACAGGCACATTCAGAAGCCTGCAGTTTTATAATATATAGGTGATGTCTATGTGTACATGTTTTTCTGCAGCCTTTCAGATATTGTTCTTTAACAAGGTTGTGTTACATGGAAAATGTAAAAAATAATTATATTATAGATTTGAAAATTGCCAATAAATGTATTGAAAACGTTTATAAAACAGTTTATGCAAATAAGTCTTTTGAGGTTGTATTAGATCATAACATTAGTTGGAAACCTCAAATAAAATTGACAAAAAATGAAGCAATATTGTGTGTGTTATATAATACACCTAGTAGCCGATCACACAGAACGCACAGAACACCACACTGCTTTTCTTGTTGACAAGTAAAAAGGAAGCACTGTGCGCTTTTTATGTGGCTAGGCAATGACTGAATCAGCTGGGTATTGTGCGAGAGTGTTGCAGTTGAAATTGGTATAATTTTAATATTTAATAATATTGTAAAATTCAAGATTTGTGAAGTCATACAAGTCCAGATAACTCAAAACAGCAACCACAAGTCTCTTCTCTATCTTCAGTCTCCATAGTTGTCTTGACAACACAAACACTGCAGTTACCTCAACGCAAACTCCTCCTCTGCTTTTACTTGATTGGAGAATGAAACAGACGCGACTGATGCTCGGAGTTGACTTTTTTCGCGCGAGGCACAAAGCGCAGGGTGCATAAGCAGCGCGTAAAACCCTCCCAGTCATTAGTAAATCATTTAAAAAGCCGCATCTCAATGTAAAAAGCGCGCTCGGTGTGATCGGCCGTTATATTGTCATATGCCAATTACTGTGTAGACTCATTAATTCAATCATTTTCCTTCGGCTTAGTCCTTTATATCAGGGGTCGCCACAGTGGAATGAACAGTCAACTATTCCAGCATATGTTTTACGCAGCGGATGCCCTTCCAGCCTCTCATTCCCACACATACACTGCATACAATTTAGCTTACCTAATTCACTTATAACATGTCTTTGGACTGTTGAGGGACATTGAGTGGTTCGCATTGACATTTGTGATATGAGCATGAAAGACTGCACATATTTTTTATTTTTCTGTTTAACATCCATGTGCGAGCCAGTGTAAAATAAAATACAAATGCCTTTTTTAAAGAAACATGTTTTGTGAACACTTACACTGTCTGTTGGTGCTCTAGATTTGGCGGTTTCAAACAGATTATTTAATATTTTTGGTGCAAACATGCATTCACAATGGTACGAACCATTATCAAATGTATATTGAAATTATCTATTACTTTAATTATTGAGGTCACACTTTATTTTGATGGTCCGTTAGATTATTACATTAGATTATTGAATTAAAGTTACATTGCATCTACATAACAACTAATTCTCATTAGATTATAACTAGCTTGTTAGCTTGGAGTTAGGGTTGGGGTTAGGGTTAGTGTAAGTTGACATGTACTTGCAAAGTTTCTTATAGACAGTGTAATGTCTTTTTAGCAGCAGTATCAACAAATATTAAACAGACAGTCTACTAATACTCAAATGGAAAATCAAAATAAAGTGTCACCATTATTAATATTATATAAGATACAGATGAGAGCAAACTATTTCTTAACTATTAAAGGGTAGAGCACCCCCCCCCCCTACATCTTGTCTGATCAGTGGGGATCAAGAGTTAATTAGGCGGTAATGACACAAATTTACATTTTGGGTGAACCATCCCTTTAAATGACGCTCGTACCTCATAAGCAGTGCCATAGTGGCAGGTGAACTGGCACTGTCTGTTGATTTCTTGGCTCTTCTCTGTGTGTGTGTAGAAAATGATGCCGTCTCCTGAGCAGGACACAATCTGTTGATCGTTAGTGTGGGGCATGAACTTTGCACTGAAGATGTTGGCCCGATGTCCTGAACGAATAGTCGTCTTGACCTGAGGACAAAAGCATGATCGTTTTTAAATCAGTGAGGAGAATTTCATTAAATAAGCCACTGATTATCATACAGTAGGTTTGATTGAATCAAGCTTTTACTTTTTTTTTTTTTACATTATCCTCATTCAGTGCATCAACGTTTAGATCATTGTTTTAGAAAGTTCATGCTGAATACTACAGATGATAATTATTTTCATGTTATGATCATCTTATACACTACAAACAGCATCTGTTAGAAAATATCATGTTCTCTTAATGGAAAGCATATAAAATATGAATTATTTAGATTTAGATTACTCGCTAATATTATATAGATACTACTACACTTGCAGCTTTATTACACATTCTGAAATATATTTACTTATTTGCTGATATAAAAGTACATGTTTGCAGCAATAATGAAAGAAATTACAGTAATTTAGGTCTGTATAAAATTAAATAATCTATTAGAACTCCCAATTTGTGCTTTTATCTATATAGCTTGTATAAGAAAATCTGGCAGATAAACAACATTTTAAAAAATAAATACTGCAAAATAAACTTGTTAGATTATTTTCTAGAAAATTGTGGCAAACACAGAAGATAGTCAGCTTAGATACTAAAATCTATCATAAATATCCCAAATTACAGCAGTGTTTTAAAATTATTACTTAATTTTTACATGTTTATGTTTTTTGTTTGTATTAGATGAAGGTATATAACAATAAATAAAATACTGATACCAATATATTAAATAAATAATAATCTAAAATGCAGTAATCTGGTACTGATTCGATGATTCAAAGTAATCCAATATATCCAATACTGCTTAAATAACATGTAATGCAAAAGTAAAGTTTAGTCGTTGCACTTTTGTCTGTAACTTACCTTTCTGTTGTAAGGGTTTGTGATAACCAAGTTAGTGTCATCTGAACCTGATAAGATGTACTCTCCAGTGTCGTTCCAGGATATGGTGTTAACCTTGAGGGAAAAAAAACAGAAGCTGATGTGAACAAAGTTAATTGACAAGCAAATTTCTTAAAATGTGCCATTGTTTAGCTTACTCTATCAAATACTTGATCACAAATTAACATTCTGTCAACATATTTAATGCCCACCTTGGGATATTATCTAATGTTTGAGAACACCAAGAATCCTAAAATGAGCATAAAAGCTAATGTGTTC
>NC_079443.1:35214899-35317399 GCF_903798145.1 Danio aesculapii
TGAGTGAAAGTGACTTTTAGAGGTCAGATAATGACAGACTGTTGTGTTCACTGTCTATCTATAACAAAAAATATTCAAATAAAATGAAGGCGCAGCTTAATATTGAGCCATAATAGATATTTCCTATTAGCTACATTGCTGCTTATTATTAAAATATTTAGAGCATAACATCCTGTCCCCCTTTTCTTTCATTGTATGAGAAAGCACACCAAGGATATGCTACTAAATAGGTTGCATTCAAACACTTGACAATTCTATATATGGTAATACTCTAAAATAAACTATTTATAACAATAAACCATATAAACCTGCAAACCGTGTAAATCTGTACTTAACGCTGAAAATAATTGTAGAAACAACAGTATGTTTTAAATCTTCAAATCATTTTTGTGAATCAAAAGTTCACAGATTTACCCAAATTTAAACATTTTCTACAAAAGCAATGCTCCAAATAGGTTTGAACGATATTGGAAAAAACTGACATTGCAATATTTTTTTGCGATATTAAGCAACTGCGATATTAAGCGTTTACCTTCACCAGATGAAATTAATGCTTCTATTTCTACAGAATTCAGCATTTTAGACTGACTGGAATAAATGGCATTATATGGTTTTCTGGGAGTCACTGTATAGACTTAATAGTATACATAGATATAATCTTTAAGTTATAAACATTATGATTCCTTGTGCCTGAATGCTTTAAACTAGCTTGAAATGCCCACACAGACACAGGCCTTAAAAACATGTGATGAACTTTTTAGTAACTTTAGTTAGACTTTGTAAAAGACTCCACAAATGATGTTTGTCTTCAACAGTGGCTCCTGGTCAACTAATTGCGATATTGATACTGAAACGATATGTTCCGCCTAGCATAAGCTAGTTTTGATAAATTAATACAACCTATTCACATTAGGATTCCCTTCATCACAACAAAGAATTTTGTTGACAGTCAGTGAAGGCAGTAATGCATACACCAATATGCATACATACAGTGGTGTAAAGTAACAAATTACAAATACTCCAATTACTGTAATTGAGTAGTTTTTCGCAGAAATAAAAAATTTATTAAGTAGTTTTAAAAAAACTGTATTTTTACTTTCCCTTGAGTACATTTTTAGTGCTGTATTAGTACTTTTACTCCAATACGTTCCTTTAACCTGCAGTCACTACTTTATTCTTTCTGGTCTATGGGGATTAGAAGAATCAGTCCTGTGATTTCTGTCCAATCAAATCGCACATAAAAGGTAAATCGCCTTATAATGAACACCTCAAGACATGGGTGATTCATAATTGCAGAAAACTGTTCGAAAGCATTAAACGTGTCCAAGCAGATGTCCAAAATCTTTACACATGTTGACCCAGAGACTGTTAGATGCATGTCACTGATGAGAAAATGACAGATGATTACTGTATGATGACCGTAATGGCCTTAAAAACCCAGCAGGTACAGGATGTCAACATGACACCAGATTGACATTCTACCCCAACGTTGTGGGGATGTTGCATTTTGTTTGGAAAAACATCAGAACCCAACGTCAGGCCAACGTCAATGTTCAACCTGAAATCAACCAAATATCAATGTCTAAAGATGTTACAGCTTAACATTGTGTGGACGTTACCACTATAACGTCCATCATAACATCTATCAGATGTTAGATTTTGTTTGCTATACCTGATGAATAAATGTCAGTATTTGACGTCAATATGACATTGGTTTAAAATGTTGGCTCAGAGTTGGATTTTGGTCACTTTCTAACACAACCTAATATTAACGTCATTTGACGTCGTTATTGGATATTAAAATAACGTTGTCCTTAGACGTTGACTAGACATTGAATTTTGGTCACCTGACATCACAACCTAAATCTAACCTAATATTAACATCTTATGATGTTGTGTGCCTGCTGGGCAATAACTAAATGCACTACAGAATGTTACGTTTACACACATCCACAAATTACACGTAAATGCATCAGCTTTTTACAGCGTAATACTCACTACTCTTGAGTACTTTTGGAAGGTCTTTTTACTCATACTTTGAGTAATTTTACAACAGATACTTTTACTCTACTCACACTAAATGTTTAGGCAAGTAATGGTACCTTTACTTAAGTATGATTTTCAGTACTCTTTCCACCACTGCATTGTCAAGATGGGTGAACATGGGATAACTTCATTGGCCATTTTATCTTAAAATGATTATACATGAAAGCTTTTAAACAAAGAACTTGTAAATCATTGATACCATAAAATAATAACAACATTTGTAACATTTTATAAAACATACCTGTTAAGTATCATTAACTATGCTATCGTGTGTATTTAATCACATTTTAATAGTTTGAACGAGCAAAATCAAAGCAGAATTAAGAAATAAAGAAATAAAACTCTGTAGCCAAAATAACTTCCTCTTAAATACGATAAAACAATAACACACAGCTCTTTATAGACCAATGAGCTATCTCAGTTCACCATTTGACCAGAATGTTAGCAATAACCCTGCATGACACCATTATGTCGTTGTGAAAACAGATCACAGCATCAGAGTAACAGGTCAGATGATCTTTAACCAGTGTCCCTGTCCTGTGTCCGAGCTCAAATGACAGCTGTCACCTACAGAACTTCTTCTTCGTAAACAAGTCTCCCAATTCATTTTTAAATATAACGGTGTGATATTTGCTGGTAGTTTCTTACCTAAATAATTTGTCCTGATCGAGTATGGATCTGTGCATCCAATGGTGCGTTTTCTCACATCCCAAATGAGGTTGCCAGAGCAGGACATGGTGTTTAAACGTCTAATGTTGAGACATGCATTGATGAAAAGGAGACAGCAGACGCTTTTTCTTGAGTGTTTGTCTTTCTTCCGCGGCGTTTGGTTATTATTGTTTTCCTGCACAGCGCCGAAGAGTCGCTATAAGTTCATCGACAACTGATAGTGGATGAATGAGAGAATATCAGTCCTCGGTATCGACATCCCCGCGGCGATCCGTTCCCGACACTTGGAGCATGATTGCGTTGAGGTGTAGTAAAAATATTGTGCTTCTTGTTTGGCTAGTATCCGCTTTAGCCTCTACTGCTCTTGTACGTCAAATCCATCTCGATCCCAAAGCCAATGAAGGCAGAGAAGCGCAGTATGTTGTCTGTAATGAGAGGCTCGGTCTCGAGAGCGTCAAGACTGCGCAGAAATTACGCCGAAGCGCGAATCACTGACGACGTTCATTTATTTTGTGTATGTGTGTGTGTGTGTGTAGTTTGAGGCGTTTGTAGACTAAAATATTAATAACAATACACTAAGTCTGTTACAGGGGGATATTTTGTTAGTAACATGTAGATAAAAAATTTTCTTTAGTAATGTTTTGTTTATAAATAGAAACTAGTTAGCCTATTGGTCCATACTTTGAGGGCGATGAAATAAGTAAACGAAAATAGTGATCCTATTGGTCCGTACTTAAAAGCGATGAAAAAAGTAACTGGTTCCTTTTTCTTGACAGAGAATAGAAATAATACGGAAATAGTAAAAAGAAAAGCAGTGAATTTAAAAACTCAACAGTCTGGATTAAAATAATGACACTTCTTTAAAAAAGCATTGAACTCGAAATACATATAGTGAACAGTGAAAAGGTCAAAGGGAAGAACTGTTAGGACTGTAGACAGGAACAGCACACAGTGTACAGTGAAGTATACACATATTTCCAATGCAAATAACAAAAACACACTTCAATAATATATAATATAATAATCACAAAGCCTATGCCACCTCTCATTTCCTGTGTGCACATAAAAAATACAAGGGTTTGTAAATGAACTGAAACACCATTTCTTATTTCGGTTGTTTTTATGATGAAGACATTGTAAAGAAATTGAAAACTAGTTCAACAGTAACATATGGAGGACTGACCAAACAAAAACTTTCTGAAAGCTGTTTTTTATGTTTTATTATATCTGATTTTCTTATAGTCTCCATGTTTTGAATATATATATATATATATAAATCATAAATCTGGAAAATAATTTAACATTTTATTTAGTAATTTGTTCTACTTTTTTCCCACTTCAGCTTCAGAAAATCTACCAAGTGCATTTATTAAAGAGACGAAACAGGGCTATGTGCATTTATACTATAACTTTTACTATAACTTTTTAGTATAACTTTTATAGTATCGTATAACTACAACTTTATACAATAACTATAACTTTTACTATAAATTTATAGTATAGTTAACTTATAATATAACTTTTAGTAGTTAATAGATATTCATTTTATGTATGCAGTAATAGTAATAAACAGTGTTTGGGGTAACGCATTACAAGTGACGCAAATTACTTAAAATTACTATTATTTTTCTTAGTAATGAAGGAGTAAAGTAACGAATTAATTTTTAAAAATAAGTAATAATATTTGAGTTACTTTTTAAAAATGTAACTTGAGTTACTTTTTGGGTCAATTCATTTGCTTTAAAAAATAAATTGCTGAATTAAAATGAAAGTAGTCACAATTAATCACACAGTCATTGAGAGAATGTGTTCATTATTTTAAATGCATCAGAGAAAAGGAAAAGGGGGTTATTGTCTCAATGGACAGTGATTTTACTTAAGACAAATAGTACAAAAGTAGCAAACACATTTCTTTAAACTTTCAATAATCTGTATAAACGGCATGTGGTGAGGAAGTTCTTCGATAACATTATCCTAAAATATTTTTTCTGTGTTTTTTAAAGGTAAATGTAGGTGTAAGTTATACAGTGTGTTGTTAATTGCCAAACTAAAATAAAAAAGAAAGGAAAAAAACTCATTCTGAAAGAGATCAAGCCTCAGCCAGGTAATAAAAGGTAACACAAAAGTAACTCAAGGTAATGTAACGCATTACCATAAAAAGTAATGCAACTAGTTACTTTTTTGGGGAGTGACTCAATGTTGTAATGCATTACTATCAAAAGTAACTTTCCCCAACACTGGTAATAAACAATAACAAATTAATTATGACTACTTCATAAATTAACTATAACATACAAAAGCTAAAAATGTTTAATCTAAAACAAAATATACAATAGATCAAAAAATAGATCAATCACACCTTAATTTTACTGAAATAATATAAATGTTACATTTTGCTACCATTCAAGCTACACCAGAGGGTTAAACAAAATAAATCAAAACAAATGTCCAAAGATGTTTCTAAAATTAATTTACAAACCTGATTTTCTTGTACTAGCCTCTCCCACGTAAAAATGACAAGGTAATGGGCAGTTTCAATAAATGCATGTAAACTTTAAAACTCCACGCCCAACATTCCACAGCAAACTTCAGGCAATATTTCTTTTATTTACAGAACCGCCAAATCAGCTTCTATTCTCAAAAGCGTCCTGACCAAGACCCGCCTTTCGTGAAGGGGAAAACATATTCTAACCAATCACACAAAAAGGCGTGACCACATTATCCAATCATATCCCTTCAATGCTCATCACCGTCATTACGCGTTCGCTTTGCGACGCGTCCCCGCTGACACTTCCCAAGACAACACTACAGTAAACTGCATTAGCAAGGTCGAAAGTAGGACAATAACGTTAACTTTGCACTTTATGCTCGTCCAAAGGTCTTGTTTTATTGATCACCGGCTCCTGCCTTTTGGAAACATCACGGGTCAATAGGAGAAGACTGCTTTGCACGTCCCGGGCTGTGTTTTTGTGAGGGCAGCGATAGCATTTAGCTCGTTTAACGTTAGCAGTCATCATGGCTATGGTGGGGCTGAGAGCTTCTTACCACAGAATCCTCGACAGGATGGAGCACATGCTGCCGGCTAAACTGAGACCCTTTTATAACCACCCTGCAGGTAACACAAGTGTTGTTAGCGTGACAGCTTATTTGTCACTGATACTGATCCTTTTAACCTTCCGAGGAGCCAGCAAACTGAATTGTGCAGCCATAGTGAGTGCAACCTGAAGCAGGTGTTTTTTCCACCTAGTGCCCAAAATAAAGGGAATTATTATCGTGGTAGATTAACAGAACACTTTCCATTAATGTATAGACTACAGTTGAGATTTTAATCAGGAAAATAGTAAATAATGATTGAAGTGTACGTCTATGGTAATCGAATATACGTGATTGAGGTAAAATCAGTTTTATATTCACACATTCAGGACTTTCTCCTTAATAATATTAATAATTTCATTTTCAGGAAAGTATTATTTGCTAATTCCAAATAGTCATTAGCTGCTAATATGATTTCACTATCAAAACTCACAGGGAAAGGAATAGTGCTAATGTTGTTTTGAAGTCATACTTAAGTAATTTCAGGTCTAATATTCAAAGTAATATGGTAAACCATATAGAGAGCATGTCACAAGTTGTCACTGAATGAATGTGCGAATATAAAACCGTTATAAAATACAGCAAAATATAAAATATGTTCTTTCTATGTAAAACTTGTATGTTTTGGACCATGGAGTATTTTATAGCCTAGAATACAATAAACCCTGCCCCCTCAATTTGGCAATTGCATTGATTTATGTGCAAACGTGACCTACATTTCTTTAAAAATGTGTACCCGTGTATAAATTTAACATGCTTTCAGATTTTGGTACAAGTCTCTGATGTTGTTAATAACGTGTTATAACTTATTGATTAATTTAATTGTACATGTTATGAAAAAACAAGTCAAAAGCTTTCAAAAAACATGGGTGACTAGATTACACTGCATTCATGCACGTGACCTTTAGCAACAGAATTACTGTGATATTTTCCATTACTGAATAGCTGAAAATATTTTCTGTTATAATAACCTCTCATGTAGAGTTAAGTGAGTCTTGAGTTAGAATGAGCAGAGATCAAATTACATGTGTTTTAATAAGCGTAGGCCGAATAATAAGAAACCAAAATAAGGAAAATTCTGAGCAGAAAGTTGCAAATAAATGTCCATAAATTCTGTCTGGTCCTGCTGATTTGTTCACAGGTTCATTTTCGGATAAGGGAGAGGGTTCAGCATTAGATTTTCGTTTGTTTTTATTCTATATTTTTTATTAGTTATTTCAAACGAAAATAAATTTAAGCCTGAGTTTTGGCATGCCATGATGCACATGTACACTACACAGAGCCATCACATGGATGTGGGTTTGGTACTCCATTCCCCCAGGCTCTTCCTATCTTGTAAATAAAGGGCAAGTGATCTATTCCATTTAGAATTTTTGAAGGATATGCTGCATTTCCAAATGCAACCTTTGAGTTAGGAAGGAATATGTGTTTAGCATTTTATTATCACCTAATAAATCTCTTGTTTGTGTGTTGGTACATTTTGACATCTGATGCCTGTCACGTTTACAAACATTCTCTGTGAAAATCTGACCTGTGAACCATGACTTGAACTCTATTGATTTGCTTTTGTTTAGGTCCAAAGACTGTCTTCTTCTGGGCACCAATGTTCAAATGGGTAAGATTAACAACATGGAGTGTCTGATTTTTCTTTGAAAATGAACACTCACCGGCCACTTTATTAGGTACACTTGTTATAACCAAGTTGTATACTTTTTTTCTTCAGAACTGCCATGATTCTTTAATTTTATTTGTATTTTTTTTTATCTATAATTTTGACATGACAGCATCTCACAGAATTCTTTTGCTGCACATGATGCAAATATCATACTGCACCACATACCAAAGGTGCTATTCGATTGCGGTTTGGTGACTTTTGAGGCCATTTGAGTTTAGTGAGCTTATTGTTAAGGTGTAGAAATCAGTTTGAGACATGACACATTGTCCCATTGGAAGTAACCATCAGAAGATGGCCACACTGTGGTCATAAAGGGATATACATGTCAGCATCAGTCGTAAGGTAGGTATAAAGTGTGCCAAGAAAAAGATTCCAAACACCACCAAAAGCTTCAACCATTGATGCAAGGCAGGATAGATTTATGCTTTCATGGCATTTCGGCCAAATACTGACCCTACCATTTAAATGTCACAACGGATATTAAGGGTCGTCAGACCAGGCAACATTTTTCTTCCATTGCCAAATTTTGGTGAACCTGTGGGAATTGTAGCATTTGTTCCTTTTCTTACCTGGCAGTTGTGCAGACCTTGTTTGTAAAGAGTGGTAATTTGAGTTACATTCCACTCAGGACAGTCTCATCATTGTCCTCTGAGCTTTGACATGAATACGGCGTTTTCACCCACAGGACTGCACCTTGCAGGATTTTTTTTCCTGACCATTTTCAGTATATCCTAGAGATAGCTGTCTAAAATACCCAGTAGATCAGAAGTGTCTGAAATACTAACCCGGACCATAGCACATTCAGAGTCACTTGAATCGCCTTTTCTTTTCGTTCTGAAAGTTTGAACTTCAGACTAGTTAGCCAAGTTAAAATGAGTTAAAGAAGCAGTTGAACAAGTGTACCTTATAAAGTGTCCAGAGAGTATATTATTTGTTTGTTTATATATTTATTAGCTAATTATACTTATTTTTGATTGTTTTCTTTATTTCACACAGGGCCTGGTCTTAGCTGGATTAGCAGACATGGCACGTCCAGCTGATAAACTCAGTACTTCCCAGTCTGCTGTGCTGACAGCTACAGGTTTATTTCACAATCACACAGTTATCAACTTTTTTTTAAAACCAGCAAAAACTGCATTTGAAGATTTAAATCTCCATCACTCTCTGTTTTCTAGGTCTCATCTGGTCCAGGTATTCCCTGGTTATTATACCCAAGAACTGGAACCTGTTTGCTGTGAACTTCTTTGTTGGTAGTGCAGGAGGATCACAGCTCTACAGGATATGGATGTGAGTACTCATGTACACGATGCATGCATGTGTGTGTAAATTGTGTTTGAAAGCCACTTAAATGGGGAAATAGGCAAAAGGTAAGTGATTGTTAGACTTTAATCTAGTTTACAAACAAACCTTGAGCTGACGCAAGCAGTCTGGCAGTGAAGTGCTGTTATTATGTCATTCATTACAGCTACGTTATCCGTAAGTCAATGACTTTGACAAATCAACACAGGAAAACCTAGGTCATAGAGAATTTATATAAGTTGGATGCAAAAGTATCTAAATGCTACCTGAAATTTTCATCTAAAATGAGCGTTTTTCTCAGGCTCTTGTGTTTAGGTTCAGTGATTTAACTTTTTTTTGCAAATAATATGTTATTTTCATTGCCTTTAATGTGAAATAGCTGAGAAAATGCTCATTGTAGAAGACATTTAAAGGTTTTTGCATCTGAACTCTTTATATAACCTTCTTTATATAACCTTTATTTAACCTTGATCTCCTCCACCTGGGGTAAGGACTTTCCTCAAACCATTACCAAGGTGGAGGAAAGTCCTTACCCCCCGTGGAGAAGTTCAAGTATTTTGGCGTTTTGTTCAGGAGTGAGGGAAGGATGAAACGTGAGATTGACAGGCGGATTGGTGCATTGGCAGCAGTAATGCAGTGATAAAGAATAAACTGAGCTGAAAGGCAAAGCTCTCGATTTACTGGTCAATCGGCATTCCTATTTCACCTAAGGTCATGAGCTTTGGGTCATGACCGAAAGGACAAGATCTCGGATACAAGCAGCCGAAATGAGTTTCCTTCGCAGGGTGGTAGGGCGCACCCTAATTGATAGGTTAAGGAGCTCTGTCACTTAGGAAGAGCTCGGAGTAGAGCCGCTGCTCCTTCACATTGAGAGGATTCAGCTGAGGTGGTTCAGGCATCTGTTTCGGATGCTTCTTCGATGCCTACCAAGGGAGGTGTTCCAGGCATGTCCCACCGGGAGGAGACCTTGGGAAAGACCCATCCAGGGAACACCTCAGGATCCTCCCGGAGGAAGTCTGGGGTTCACTCCTAAGTTGCTGCCCCTGTGACCTGGCCCCGGAAAAACGGATGAAAATGGATAAATAAATGACTCTTTATATATATATATATATATATATATATATATATATATATATATATATATATATATATATATATATATATATATATATATATATATATATATATATATATATATATATATATATATATAAACAGGGTAATCACACCCAATAATACATACAAACACACTGGAGGTTGCTTCAGAGGTTGTTGTATAATGTTTTTCAGTGGACTGTTCAGTCTCCAGGTTTAAATCTCATTACAATATTTGACTAAACATAAAAAACAGTGGCAATGAGAAAACCAAAGACAGTCAGTCATCTGGAAGACTTTCAAGTGAGGAATGGGCCAAGATATTAGTAGACGGGTGAGAGAACGCAACATTTATTGGAGGCTATAAAAAAAATCCACAAAATTCAGCAAAGATTCATATGATATATTTTTTACGATCAGCTTTATGTCCCCAGAATCACACAAATGAATATTTTAATCTTTTTATACCTTGGCTCAACTGTTTCACGCAGTTATGTTCAGAATGTCTCACAGATCAAAGGGGTTGTATAATTTTGATTAAAATATAAATAATAAAATTGCTTGTAAAAGGAATGCATTGCCAAATTAAATGTACGAGGATACCCAAAACAGCCTGAAAATATATATTTAAAAGGTTTTATAATATCCCTACCTCCCCCTCCCTCATGCAGGTGTATTTAAAATTATTATTTCTGCTTTGTGTATAAATAAAACAAGTTATTTTAAGGCTATTATTTGCTGCCAACTCACAAATGGCTTTTACACAAATTGCTATCTACACTTTAACAAGATTTTCGATAGTAGCAATAAAGCAGACTGGGTCTTCTTTCATATTTTGCAATTTTAGGTGTGCAATTAAGATCCAGGATTATATATGAGCTCTTTTATCCCCTCAGGCATAACCGAGAACAGAAGGCAAAGGAGAAAGAAGCACAGGCTTGATAGCAGTGCTGTTTAAAGTGCATCCAGAGGACCGAAAGGGACTCTCCTCTACTGCTAACCCAGAAACTTCCCCTCCATCATCATCATCATCATCATCATCATCAGTCATCCAGTAGAGCCTCCACACACACCTTCTTTAATAATAAACACAGATCATAGGATTTGTTTTAGAGTTCAGGTCATCCTATCGTGCCACTAGAATCTATAGCAACAATTCTTACGGTTGTTAATAACGCACAAAATGTTACATATTCATCTTAGTACGATTGTACATTCTTTTTAAATCCTTATGTTTGAAATGCATCAGGATCAAGGTGCTTTCCATCCAGCATACTTGAGTTGCCATCCTAATTTCTGACTAATGAGTGCATTTTTTCTCTTGACCTCTGTCATGCTGTTAACAGAATGTCTCCAAATAAATTTTATAAAAGTCTCTTGCATTATATGTATTTCTTAGGAAATATTTATTAAACGGCTGTAATACAATTTTATTTTTGATTTAGTTTTTTAGTTTGTTTTTTACTTCATAATCCTTAAATTGCTTTAGTTGAAACCCATACATTATGAAATACACAAATGAACTGTACTGTAACATTGGATTCATTTTGGATCAAAATGAGGTAACATTAAAGTCAGATTTACTAAATCAGTGTTGCGTTTGAAATGTCTATCTAGCTATTAACATTTTGATTTGCATTGCAAAATAATTACATAATTTTCAGTACATTATGAACATTTGACTTTCATACTACTCATACAATTTCTGATATGTACACTACCTGACAAAAGACTTGTCGCCAATCCAAGTTTTAGGAACCACAAATAATGACTTCTAGTTGATTATTTGGCATCAGGAGTGGCTTATATGAAAGGCAAAGGCCTCTAGATTACGCTTATTTTATCAAAATAAAATATGACTACCTTGATTTTAAATTATTTAATTAGGACCGTAAGGTCTGAGTTTGTTTAGACAAAAGTCTTGTCACAGAAATAATGTACAGTATAAAGTCATGGTGCAGTGGACAAAAAATTTATATTGTGTACGACTCCCATGAGCTTGGAGGACTGCATCCACACATCTCTGCAATGACTCAAATAACTTATTAATAAAGTCATCTGGAATGGCAAAGGAAGTGTTCTTGCAGGACTCCCAGAGTTCATCAAGGTCCTTTGGATTTATCTTCAATGCTTCCTTCTCCATCTTACCCCAGACATACTTAATAATATTCATGTTTGGTGACTGGGCTGGCCAGTGCTGGAGCACCTGGACCACCTTTGCTTTTAGGAACTTTGATGTGGAGGCTGAAGTATAAGAAAGAGCGCTATCCTGCTGAAGAATTTGCCCTCTCCTGTGGTTTGTGATGCAATAGGCTGCACAAATGTCTTGATACCTCAGGCTGTTGATGTTTCTATCCACTCCCCTGATCTCTTGCAAACCCCGATACTGAATGTTATTACAAACCATGATTTTTCCTTCACCAAACTTGACTGAGCTCTGTGAGAATCTTTGGTCCATGTGGGTTCCAATAGGTCTTTTGCAGTATTTTTGATTGGGATGCAGTTCAACAGATGATTCATCAGAAAACCTTCTGCCACTTTTCCAAATGATCAACTAGAAGTCAAGTTATTATGTGTTGCTCTTACAACTGTGATTGACAACAAGACTTTTGTCAGGTAGTGTACATTCTGCTTATAACAGGCAAATTGTGTGTATATGAATAGTCATAGTGTAAATAGCTAGTATATATATACAGTATGTCACAAAAGTGAGTACACCCCTTACATTTCTGCAAATATTTATCTATAACTTTTAATAGGACAACACTGCAGAAATGACTTTTTGACACAATATAAAGTAGTCAGTGTGAAGTTCATTTAGCAGTGTAAATTTATTGTCCTCTCAAAAAAACTAAAAATACAGCCAATAATAGCTGAACCCCTGGCAACAAAAGTGAGTACACCCCTAAGAAAAATGTACAAATTGAGCACAATAACTGATTTTCCTTCCCCTGTGTCATGTGACTCATTAGTGTTACACTGTCCCAGGTGTCACCAGATAGCAGGTGAGTTAAATTTGGTATAAAGGCTCTTCCACTCTCTCAACCTGGCCACTAAAGTTCAACATGGCACCTCATGACAAACAACTCTCAGAAGACCTGAAAAAATGAATTGTTGCTTTGCATAAAGATGGCCAAGGCTATAAGAAGATAGCCAACACTCTGAAACTATGTTGCAGCACAGTGGCCAAGACCATCCAGTGCTTTAAGAGGACAGGTTCTTCTCAGAACAGGCCTCGCCATGGTCGGCCAAAGAAGCTGAGTGCACATTCTCAGCGTCACATCCAAAGATTGTCGTTGAAAAACAGATGGATGAGTGCTTCTAGCATTGCTGCAGAGATTGAAGGGATGGGAGGTCAGCCTGTTAGTGCTCAGACCGTACGCCGCACACTGCATCAAATTGGTCTGCATGGTTGTTGTCCTAGAAGGAAGCCTCTTCTAAAGACGATGCACAAGAAAGCTTGCAAACAACTTGCTGCAGACATGCAAACTAAGCACCAGGATTACTGGAACCATGTCTTGATGAGACCAAGATAAACCTTTTTGGTTCAGATGGTGTCAAGCGTGTGTGGCGGCAACCAGGTGAAGTGTACAAAGACAAGTGTGTCTTGCCTACAGTTACACATGGTGGTGGGAGTGTCATTATGTGGGGCTGCATGAGTGCTGCTGGCATTGGGGAGCTACATTTTATTGAGGGAAACATGAATTCTAACATGTACTGTGACATACTAAAGAAGAGCATGATCCCCTCCCTCAAAAAACTGGGCCGCAAAGCAGTGTTCCAGCATGATAATGACCCCAAACACACCTCCAAGATGACCTCTGGCTTGCTAAAGAGGCTCAGGGTAAAGGTGACAGACTGGCCAAGCATGTCTCCAGACCTAAACCCCATAGAACACCTCTGGGGCATCCTGAAAAGGAAGGTGGAGGAACACAAGGTGTCAAATGTCCACCAGCTCCGTGATGTTGTGATGGAGGAGTGGAAGAGGACTCCAGTGGCAACCTGTGAAGCTCTGGTCAACTCCATGCCCAGGAGAATTAAAGCCGTGCTGGAAAATGATGGTGGCCACACAAAATATTAACATTTTAATTTTTTTCTTAGGGGTGTACTCACTTTTGTTGCCAGGGGTTCAGCTATTATTGACTGTATTTTTAGTTTTTTTGAGAGGACAATAAATTTACACTGCTAAAAGAACTTCACACTGACTACTTTATATTGTGTCAAAAAGTCATTTCTGCAGTGTTGTCCTATTAAAAGTTATAGATAAATATTTGCAGAAATGTAAGGGGTGTACTCACTTTTGTGACATACTGATAGATATAGATATATATATATATATATATATATATATATATATATATATATATATATATATATATATATATATATATATATATATATATATATATATATATATATATATATATATATATATATATATATATATATATATATATATATGCAATGTATATAATTTGACTTTCCATTTCCAGTGGTACATAACCTGGAGATGTTATCATTTGCCATTTTTGCACATTTATTTATGACTCTATCAGGCAGCTAAAATTGTTTGAATGAACTAGATTATAACTCATGCCACTCTCTGAATGAAACATGAATTGAAGTAACTTGAGATCATCATATGTTCTTTTTATATTTTTAATTTATGTTTTATTTGTTTTTACTATTCCACAAGAATCGTTGCACCTTTGCTTCTTTATCGTAGATGATGGTTTGTCTGTTTGTGACGAACTGCTGGCCTCGTGAGGTGCTTCAAGAAATTGCATTGTATAATGTAAAAGAAGTGAGTTTTTTTAGAAAACATTCTATTATCACTGAATTCACATGATGAAACAATGCTTTTATTACAGGATGCTACAAATACAACACTGATTTCAATATAACGCGCTATATTTTGCGTTAGTCTGGTCACCAAAAAAAAAAAAAACATTGCCCATTTGGAATAGTAATACCATTTTTAGACAATATTGCTAATCAAGTAACCTTGATTTTAAAATTTATTATTATGGATCGAACAATAAACCAAAATAACATACAGCACCACTACAGAATAAAAACATATTACATTATATGCACATATTAAGGAAAACGTTCTGCGTCAGTGGCATTAAAATGTGTATTTCAAAAATCGATCACTTTACTTAAAATTTGGAATTTACAAGTGTACAATTTCGGGTGAACATTTTTTATCTTGTCTTGTCAGAAATGCAATAGCTAAACCAGCCAAAAACATACTGGAAATGACTGAAACTAGCCTTGAAATGGACAAAACCCCATCTTAAACCAGACTGGTCGACACCACCCTTCAAGTTAGTCTATATTAACTCTTTAAGAAGTTTCCCTAAAAATTGACTTTATAAACAAATATGCTTATTACTTTTAGGTATACTAATCAAAAGTACTACATCTGAAATGACGTTTTAAGTAAACTTATATAAAAAACATCAATAAATTATTTATATGACAAAAACCACCACATTTAAAAAATACCACATTTATCTAAAATTTCAATATTCTTGTTAAATAATGCAGAATTCTCGAGAAACAGATTTAATCCTAAAATTGAGCAGAACATAAAAGTGACGTCGGTGCATTCGACCAATCAGAGGCAGCACATAAAGCGTCAATATTATATTTTATGATTTTTAAAAATTATTATTACTATTTCTGTAATATTGCAGAACTACACCTGTGGTGTCTTTGGTTTATATTTGTAGACAAAGTATTTCATGTTTCATTTCAAATGTAAAACAATTTCACACAATGTTACATTTGTGGCTGTTTAAGTTAACGTAACTCGTTTCAGTGCAGTGTGGCGTTCTTAGAAGTAAATTCACCGAAAACATTGTAGTAGACAAACCTAAAACGCGACGAGAATGCGTGATATGTTATTTCCCGTGGAAGCGTAATATGTGACATCATGACATCACGATGATAATCTGCTTTCCGCTGCTTTCTTCTGTTTACACATGGGGCGGAAATGAGGATGCGTGCCTGAGTGTTAGCAAAGCGTCTGGACGTATATACGCTGCTCGCTGTCCTTTAATCTTATCTACTGATGTTCGCTTCAGGGACTGGATTATTTACTGAATAACTGGTTGTCTGTTGGTCTCGATGTTGGCGTCATGATGGATAAAACAACGCTGTCAGCAGCAGCAGCAGCGGTAGCGGCGCTTCAGTACTGCAACATCGTTGCAGAAGGTGAGAACATATAGTCACCATAGCTCCCAACATATACAAATGCGTACATGAGTAACAATTGCAAGCTTACACCATTGTATGCCTCCTTGTAATGACTGCGGCATCGAAACAGCATCTTTGATTCGGTCTTGCATCAAAATAAAGTTGACTTGGCGTTTGGCGTTTTCAGCATCCAAGAGCTATATGGGAGGCTGGGAGCTAAGTTGTTTGGTAAAATTGCATTGTTTAGCTACAATTAGATTTGCTGGTTTATTCCGCCTTGATGTATTGACGTGTGACTGAAGCAAGACAGAGAAGAACAACAACAACAAGAAAAAAAAATGTTCAGTCAGTTCTGAAATCTGAAAATGAATGTGAACTTACACATACATAAAGCACAGACATCTATCTATCTATCTATCTATCTATCTATCTATCTATCTATCTATCTATCTATCTATCTATCTATCTATCTATCTATCTATCTATCTATCTATCCAAAAGACCCACCCCCTACTGATAAAGTCTAGAATTTGGCCTCTACATGAGCTCACGTGTTCCATTTTTGAAAGTATGGTTTGTAAACTGTGATAATATCCAGTAGAAGAAGGCTTTGTTCAGAGTTTTTAATTTAAAATTCTAATCTCATTACATTATTTATAAAACTGTAATAACATACAGATTAAAAGCATGTTAGGAAATAAACACAATTTTTTGTAAACATAAAAGGATGGTAAGGACATTAATAATAATTTTTTTGTTGCATCAAAAAGTGCGGTTATGGTAATGGCCATCACCAGCCTGAACTGTTGATACAAGGCAAGATGAATCCATGCTTTCATGTTGATGCCAAATTCTGACCCTACCATCCAAATGTCGCAGCACAAATCTTCTATTGTCCAACTGTGGTGAGCCTGTGTGAATTGTAGCCTCAGTTTCCTGTTCTTCGCTGACAGGAGTGTCACCCGGTGTGGTCTTCTGCTGCTGTAGCCCATCTGCCTCAAGGTTTGAAGTGTTGTGCATTCAGAGATGCTCTTCTGCATACCTTGAAGTTGTAACGAGTGGTTATTTGAGTTACTTTTGCCTCTATATCAGCTCGAACCAGTCTGGCCATTCTCCTCTGACCTCTGGCATCAACAAGGCATTTGCGCCCACAGAACTGCCGCTCACTGAATATTTTCCCTTTTTCTGACCATTCTCTATAAACTTTAGACATGGTTGTGCGTGAAAATCCCAGTAGATCAGACCAGCCCATCAGGCACCATCAACCATGCTACGTTCAAAGTCACTTAAATCACCTTTTCTTCCCCATTCTGATGCTCGGTTTGAACTGCAGCAGATCATCTTTACCATGTCTACATGCCTAATTGCATTGATTTGCTGCCATGTGATTGGCTGATTATAATTTTGCATTAATGAGCAGTTGAACAGGTGTATCTAATAAAGTGGCCAGTGAGTTTATGTTATGAATAATTGTGATTAACATATTTACTGGTGAAGCTCACTGTCTGAAATAGGTGGACGGAAGATATTCTGAAATATCTCATGTCATTAGTGTTTATGCTTTAATCTTTATGTGTGAAGTGCTGCATTTTGTACACTTTCAGGTTTATTATTACTTTGTGTTTGCTTTTGGGAGAAGTTCCTATTGACACATCTGTCATAAGAGCAATTTACTTTTTACTGGAGTTAATCTTCAACATGTGCCACTGGACTGTAGCTTCAGCTCGCATATTAAATATAGGGTTTATTAAGTATTGAATCCTGAATATAGAGAGAGCAGCTTAATGGAATGATGATCAAGTGTTTTTAAGTGTTACTGTGGACCTGTACCCATTGTAAATTGAAAACTGCTGCTTACATGCTGTTTTGGTCTTGTTTTTTTTTTTTTTTTGCTTAGCATACAATAATGGCCAGCCATGAGCAACTGTAGAGGTGGACAGAAGGATGACCGAGAGAGGAAATGATGGAGAAATACTTTCCCAAATACGTCCCTTTCTTCAGTCTGCTGGCACTGTCAGGACTGCTCTATCTGCTGTGGAGCATCACCTCGCTGGAAGTGAGCAGAAGTCTCAGCTTGACTTTTAGACTGTGGTTTGTGGCTATACAGTACAACAACAGGATGTACAGCGACATAATTCAATATGCAGCAGATATTTATTTAGGATGATGTGATTTAGCACGCCATTGAACTAGAATTAGATTTAATTATTAGGTTCTGGTTTTGTTTGTGCAGAAACATATGAGGTTTGACAGGAATTAACTTTTGAAGACATTGTTTTTTTTAATGCATAATTTCATATTTACTTACTTTATACTTTGTTGAATATTTCAATTTCAGCAAATTCTTCTTGGACTCAAACAGCACATTTGTTTTAGACTCAGTATGCATTGAATAAAGACAACGCGAAACGTACCAAACAACAAATGAGATTTAAAAGACCCTTCGAGGTAGTTTGCCATTTAAGAATACAAATAGACACTGGTGTAAATGACTCCTTATATCGGTTACTTTTACACAAAGGAACTCTGTAACGCTTCCTCAATGGCAGTACTTAATACATTGGAAATCAAACATGATTCGAATCATTTGCTATTACTTGTGCCTTCCTTAAAACCTAAAAGAAAGTTTGTTTGCTCTTTTACGGCAATCGCTTTAATGGCATCTTTAACAAGACGTGCAAGTTGTATTTTTGAATGAACTGAAAGACTGTCGTACCAAGCCTGCATACCAGAATTTAGTAAACTTCTTGAAGCTGCTTGATGAAACAGCAACATGAGGTTTTTACTTGCTCTAATCAGTCTGAGTCTTCTTAAAAATATAGTCTTTGTTGGAACTTAGTTGGAGCATAATCAGTGAGCACATTTACGTGGACACCAATAATCTGATTTCAATTTGATGAAGACAATACTCTGATTAAGAGTCTACCATGTAAACAGCGAATTTATTTATTTTTTTTTCATTAATTTTATCAGATTAAGGTCATAATCAAACCAAACAGAAATGGAATTAGGACATGTGGAGAATGCCGATTTTAGTTGCATTATTGAAGTGCAGTACAGACATGTAAACACCGCAATTAAATCATTACTGTCAACTAGGATTTTCGCCACGTTTTGCGACAGGATAGTCCATACACACGGCTGTTTGATACTATTCTCTGCACCTACCGAATCAGTGAAGGACCACAGACCAAGGGCGTAGAATTGGCATGGATGGAGAGGACGTGTCCCCACCAATATCCACCAATAACTGAAATGAAACTTTCCAATAGTTTAATCGACTTCAAACTAAAGTAATGCTCCATCAACTCTTAACCTACACGTGCACCAAGTCAAGTTCCTACTAGTTAATCGTAATACGGTTAACAAAGGCAGTGCAAATAATTAAAATTCAGTTTTGATTTTGGCTTCCATGATTATGAAAAACAATAATCGGGATAAGATAGTTAAATTGCGTCACACACACCTCTCTAAATTTCTCTACATTCATACCTCCTCAAAGCCCGACTGCAGTAATTTCATTAAAACTACACTCTTCCAGCTGTTCATACTCCCATTCAATATCTCGTTTGTCGCGGGGGCATGCATGAACTGTTTCTGAATGAAAGTGAAAGTGCCGAACTGCAGTTAAAGTCGACAAATTAAAACCGAAACACACAAAATTACATGAAACTCTGGTGGAAATGTGGATAGCGTGGTGACGCAATGACGTTAATCGAATTATGCGCTATAACATGTAAAATGCAATCATGAAAGGAACATTCAAAAGTCAACTCATGTAAACACCTTAATTGTCTTATTCAGATTAGGGCAAATAATTCGATTACTGATGTCCATGTAAACGTAGTCAATGTGGGCTTTCCAAGTCAGTGCATGATCAGTGACCACCACAAGATACTTAAAGGTATGACTGCACAATATATTATGTCAGCATCGCTTTGCTCATCTGCAAAAAGTCACATAGCTGGAATTGCAATGTTGAGTTTATATGTTGGGATTACAGTTTACTAGGAGCCACAGTTCAGAACACAGAAGATTTTTGGAGTCACTGAAGAGTTTACCCATAATGGAATGAAAATCTATTATTTGCATGTGTTTGTAAGGCCTGGGACTGTGTAAATGTTCAGCGCAAGAGTTTAAATTATTGAGGCATATGAAACTGTACTGTTTGTAACTTTAGCAAAGATAAATTTTTTGAATTATTTATACAATGAAGAACGTACAGTTTATTTTACATTTGATTATTTGAATTTCTGTACCTGAATACTGTAATGTAAAATTTTTCACTTCTTTCCAATAATAATCCAGAATAATCCCCATAATCTTCCAGAACTATCTCAATCAGTCTGAATTAATGAATTCTTTACAAATAAAGCTTTTTAAGCTATCAAGCGAAACTGTACTCGTATCACAGCAGAACAAAATATCGCAATGTCAAATTTTTCCAATATCATGCAGCTAAAGGTATCATCTATTTGTTCAATCACATTACCGTGGATTATGTTTGTTGTATTTTCATCATACTGAAATAATATGTGGTTGTGCAGTGGGTAGCACTGTCGCCTCACAGCAAGAAGGTCGC
Organism: Danio aesculapii; assembly: GCF_903798145.1. Taxonomy (NCBI): domain Eukaryota; kingdom Metazoa; phylum Chordata; class Actinopteri; order Cypriniformes; family Danionidae; genus Danio; species Danio aesculapii. The sequence continues at coordinate 35,235,563 of NC_079443.1, forward strand.
TGGTTCGAGCCTCGGCTGGGTCAGTTGGCATTTCTGTGTGGAGTTTGCATGTTCTCCCCATGTTCATGTGGGTTTCCTCCGAGTTCTCCAGTTTACCCCTCAAGTCCACAGACATGTGGTATAGGTGAATTGAGTAAGCTAAATTGGCCATAGTGGATGTGTGTGAATGAGAATGTATGGGTGTTTCCCAGTGATGGGTTGCAGCTGGAAAAGCATCCGCTGCGTAAAACAAATGCTGGATAAGTTGGCGACCTCTGATTAATAAAGAAACTAAGCCGAAAAGAAAATGAATGAATGAATGGAATAATAAGTCTTCAATTGTTATGATTGAAAGTCTGTGTTGTTTGATTATTTGGTCTGAAAATCTTAAACCATCTTTAGGTTTGGAAATTAAATGATTCAGCTAACCTTAAAAAAACTATTGTAGGTTTTCAAAATCCACTTTTACAGTATTTCAACTTTTTACTGGCCATTAAAATAGCCAAAACAACTGGCATGACATTAAAACACCATTTAACAAACCTCTCTGTATTCAAATTTCCTGTTTCTGTTTACTGTAGAGCTGGAACTGTCAGACAGTATCAACCTTCTATCAGCTTCAAAACAGCATCCAGTCGGTCTTAAAAACCTCTGAGCTTCTTCTACCCGCGGAGTTCAACTACTCGTTCTGTGCCCACCTTGGCCAGGAGCCCACTGTCGAAGAGGCCAGAGAGGAGAGTTACCTTCTCAAAACCATTGCCTGGCCCGAGTCGTCAATCCTGGGACTGCCTCTGCGTCAAAGTAGCGACCCTGCACAAAGCTATTACATCATCCAAGACACTGGAGACCTGCGGGTCGGAGGGCAGCTGGTGGTCAAAGTGCAGATGCACAACTTTTTGGGCCAACCCAAAAAGCATGGAGGAGACTTTCTAGTTGCGCGACTTCACACACCAGAGTTGGTGGCAGGAGTCGCGGGGCAGGTCCGTGACCACAACAATGGAAACTACACTTTATTTTTTCCGCTGCTTTGGGCAGGTGTTGTCCAGGTGGAGCTGACCATGATTCACTCCAGCGAAGCCGTGATGGTTCTCAAGCGACTGAGAGAGGAGCAGTCGGACAGAGTGTTTTTCAAGAGCCTCTTCCGCTCAGGTTACATCTCTGAAACCACTCTGTGTAATCTGTGTTTGCCCCTCAAGCCGCAGCCGCTTTGCAACTACACAGACCCCCAGACTGGAGAACCCTGGTACTGTTATAAGCCTAAGATGCTGGACTGTGATACACGGATAAACCACTCCAAAGGGGGGTATAAGAAAAACCTTCTCACTGTTTATGAGTCACAGTTCTTCCAAAGGTGAGTGCCTTTCATCATTGGCTGCGTGTAGAGTAGCAGTAAGTTGCACAGTACAAATATCTGCATTTTCCAGTGACAGTATATACAGTGGGGGAAATGAGTATTCAACACATCACCATTTTTCTCAGAAAACATATTTCTAAAGGTGTTGTAGACTTGAAATTTACCAGATGTTGATAACAACTAAAGAAATCCATGCAAAGAAAACTAATAATAACAATAGATTTTATTTATATAGCGCCTTTCCAGAGCTCAAGGACGCTTTACAAAGAATGTAACAAAAAGAGATAGTACAAGCAGACATTGAAAAAAACAGTAAACAAGTAGAGACAACATTAGATAAACAAACATACAGGAAGTCAAATAAACAAACTGGAAATACAAAACAAGACCTAAGAGACAAATAAGCAGAGTGCAGGTGGAACAAATAAAGTGGTCAGTTTGTCAGATCAGAAGTGAAGCATTCAGAGACCAAGTGAGTTTTAAGCAAAGATTTGAATTCTGAGATATTAACAGAACGGAGTGAACATGGTAAAGAGTTTCAAAGTTTGGGTGCAATAATACTAAGTGATCTACTAATTTAAACTAATTTAATTAGTTTACAAATTATTCATTCATTCATTTTCTTTTTCGGCTTAGTCCCTTTATTAATCTGGGGTCGCCACAGCGGAATGAACCGCCAACTCATCCAGCATATGTTTTACGCAGCGGATGCCCTTCCAGCCGCAACCCATCACCGGGAAACCCATACACACTCATTCGCACACATACATACACTATGGAAAATTTAGCCTACCCAATTCACCTGTACCGCATGTCTTTGGACTGTGGGGGGAAACTGGAGCACCCGGAGGAAACCTACGCAAACGCAGGAAGAACATGCAAACTCCACACAGAAACGCCAACTGACCTAGCCGAGGCTCGAACCAGCGACCTTCTTGCTGTGAGGCGACTGCACTACCTACTGCACCGCTGCGTTGCCCCGTTTACAAATTAAGTTATGCATAATAAAATGAAATGGTACAGGAAAAAAGTACTGAACGCATGAAGAAAGGGAGGTGTAGAAAGGCAGTGAAATCCCAGACAGCAGCTAAAATCTCTCAGTAATTCTTCAGCAACTCTCTGCACTTCGTCAGTGTAAATGAATATTAGCTGCTTCAGTCCAACATCTACATTACAAGGATGATGAGGATTAAACCAGGGTGGACATTTCAAGACAATGACCCAAAACACAGCCAAGGAAACTCAAATGCTTTCAGTGAAAGAAAATCAAGCTGTAGAATGGCCCAGCCAATCACCTGACTTGAATCCAATAGAAAATACAAAATAAAGATCAGGTTTGATAGACGAAACCCACAAAACCATCAAGATTTTTACACATTAAAATTCATGTGACTTAATTTTTCATATGAGGTGCCTTTTGCCATCATCAAAAAGTTTTTATTTAAAGTATTAAATACATTTCAGTAGTTCAGTACTTTCCCCTTGTGTCATTCCATTGTTATAACACAACATTTTTTCACTTTTTTTTGTTTTGTTATATTTTAATGTGTGTATTGTTTGGGGTTTTATCAAAATCTGGTTCAATTCCATGTCAACAGCTCCTTTAGAAAGATTATTCCCCCGCTGTACTTTGCACAGAATGTATTTATGTATACAGCTTTCTGTCTATTTGTCAATTTCTCTGGTTTTATTTGGTATGAGTTTGAGTAAAATATGAGTATTTGTTTTGTTCTGTAAAAGTTTGTGCTATCGCACATAGCAAAAAAATGTGCTAGTGCACATTGTTATTCTTTAGGTGAACAATTGATCCTTAGAAGTTATTCCACTGAAAAAAAATGTTTGTTTTGGTAATCCTCAATCAAAGTCTGGCCATTTGCTTCCATGTTTGCAGTGGCGGTCCTTTTGATGTCAATTTATTGGCTTCAGCCACAATATTCTTAACCATGCCCCTCTCACTGTTAGTTTGCTATGAGGGAATGATGCACAAAAATGCACAAAAAGAAAGCCCCGCCCCCTACTCAATATTCTATTTCAGCTGGAAGTACATCAACATACTGAGAGAAAAAAATGGCTCTGCAACTTCAGCTTTATGCAAACTTTAAATTTAGAACTGTCATCAGTAGTTTGCAGAAGAAAAATAAAATTACATTTTTGATGACCGTGTGTACACCTTTTTCTACGTTGTTCTCAAATATCACTTTAATTTTGTGTTTGTTATAGTGGAGTAAATATCAAAGTTCCAATACATTCTGCAGGGATGGACAATGTGACTGTTCGGCCGGCTTCTAAAGGTATTGTGGCACATGGAAACTCATAAATGCAAACAAGTAACAATTAGGGTTTCTTTATTCATGTATGTGGGAAGTCTTTCATGCTCATCAGTGCAAGTTGCTAATTGAAAGATATAATATTGACTAATAGTACATTATCAGTTTGACTGCCCTGACTCTATTGGATGAGGACAGCATGAAGTGAACTGGATGATAACACTGCTGCCTTCTGTAGAACTGCTTTATAGATTAATTGAGTTTTGAATGAATTTTGCAATATCAACACAGATAGAGAGAGAGAATTATATATCCGGTTAAAGTAGCACTTTCATATGATAAAAAACAGCACTATTGTTAAATATTACTATAATTTTAAATGTCTTATCTATTTTAATATATTTAAAATTGTCATTAATTCCTGTGCTGGCGAAGCTTGATGTTCAGCACAATTTATTTTGTCCTTATACTCAAAATAAACTCAAATTAATTGTTTTTGCAAATTTAATTGGATTAAACATAAAACAATGAAATTAACTTAATAAATTTGTGTTGGGACAACATATTGGAACCCATGATTTTTAGTGTAGTGTCACGTGATGCTTCAGAAAATTATTCAAATATCCTGATTTGTTGCTAAAAAAGCATTTATATTTGAATACATTTGAATTAAGAATCATTTATATGTTTGCATGTTTTCCCCAAGATTCTTCTGATGAATATAAGTTTCAAAAGAACTGCCTTTTATTAGTTAAAATAATAATAAAATCTTTCTGATCCTAAATCTCTGAATGCTGTGTTTCATATAAAACCTGGTTTGATCTCTTAAAAGGCATACTCAAAGGCATACACACCCAAATAATAAAAAATTCACTCACCCTTGAGTAGCTTTGACTTTCATTATTCTTAAAGATTTGGAAGAACGCTGAAAACCTGTAAGTAACCACTGACTTTAAAGTAGGAAAACATACTATAAAACATCTTTTGTGTTTAACAGAAGGAAGAAACTCAAAGATTTGAAACAAGTAAAGGGGAAGTAAATTATGACAGAATCTCTTCAATTCATCTCAAGTTAATTTCAGCATTATAAAATACTCTTCAGCCTCAAAGTCAACAACATTTTCTCATTTTAATTTTTTGCTTCCTTTCCTAAACCATTTAATGTCTCTATTTCCTTCCAGGACGAACCAAAAAGATGCGTCTTGAATTCACTCCATCTGGTTACTACTACAAAGGATCATGGAAGTCGTTGAGTGGTGTGGTCCCGCGTCAGTTCAATACCTCTTCACTTATAAACCAGTGTCTTAGAGGCAAAATGCTGTACATGTACGGAGACTCCACTGTGAGGCAATGGTACGAGTATCTTATCACACATGTCCCAGGTCAGTCTTTTTTTCTTTTTTGGAAAATTGTTCACATAGGGAGTGCTTTTCTGATTGGCTGTCTATTGCCCTGTTTACACCTGTGTTTTGTTAGAGATGAGGGATAGACAAGGGATACACATGGCTGCATTCCAGTCCAATTTATTAAGCACTTTACTTGCTTATTCAATTAAATTAAATTCAATTATTTTTAATTGATGTTTATTTCTATAGCGCTTTTACAATGTAGATTGTGTTAAAGCAGCTTAGCATTGAAGTTCTTGTAAATTGAAACTGTGTCAGTCCAGTTTTCAGAGTTGAATTCAGTTTAGTTCAGTTAGTGTGGTTTAATTTTAACTGTTGAAAGTCCAAACACTGAAGAGCAAATACATTGAAGCGCAGCTCCACAAGTCCCAAACCAAGCAAGCCAGTGGCGAGGAACAAACTTCACCAATTAACAAAAGTGAAAGAAAAAAACCTAATGAGAAACCAGGCTCAGTTGGGATTACTTCCCTCCATCTCGTTCACTCAGATGTACATCGATTGTACATTATTGTACATCATTGCACAAGTATCCACTACTGGAGCACTTGGGAACTGCACTGTTGTCATAATCACAGTGCATTCTAGGACATAGGTTTCAAACTCAATTCCTGAAGGGCCGCAGCTCTGCAGTTTTGCTCCAACCCTAATCAAACACAGCTGGTCAAACTAATTATGGTGTTTAAGACTAGTGTCTAGTAGTCTTGAACATCTTGAATATTTGGATCAGCTGTGTTTGATTAGGGTCAGAGCAAAACTGCAGAGCTGCTGGCCACCAGGAATTGTGTTTGAAACCTATGTCCTAGGACATATAGGTGTTGTGTAGTGGACATATTAAACTGACTCACTCCCTCTGTCAATATCATGTATATGTCCATATAAATGTCACTTCACTTGACAAAGTGGAATGTACTTTATAATACCATCGGGGAATCCCCTAAGGGGGGAAGGGAAGTGTGCAAGTGTGTGTCTATAGGTGGAGTGGAACGCAGCCATGATCATTTGGTGTTTTAGAGTGTTTTGATCCAGTTAAAAAAAAACATGATCTGGATCTTGTGGCTGTGCTCATTTCAGAGGCTGCATCCTCTGAAGGATGTATTCGAAGGGCTCTGGGTCATCGTGGCACGATGGTCTCATTTTTAAAAAAAATTCGAAGGCTCCTTGAAATGCAGCCTCAAAATGCATCAATTGGATACTTTGCAGCCTCGAACATCCCAAGATTTATTGCGCGGCATGACTTATTAAAAGAAAACTCCAGATTAAATGTATGAATTAGGCTTTATTTTACTTGAAGATCTAAAGACGTTAAAAAAACAAAAAGAGTATGACATGTTTTACGAAAAAGTGATTTTATAGACATTTTACATTTTTATGTGTACATGTATGGATCAAAGGAAATATATTTCCAGCTTCTGTAAAGCTTGCTTTGCCTTCAATTTGCTTAAAATAACTTTGAAAAAAGTTTTAAAATAACTTTGAAAAAAGTCTTGCAAGAATTAATAATAAAATAACAATTATTATAATGGCAACATTGGCCGTAAGGTGGCTCAGTGGTTAGTACTGTTGGCTCACAGCAAGCATGTCACTGGTCGGAGTATCGGCCGTGCCAGTTGGCATTTCTGTGTGGAGTTTGCATGTTCTCCCAGTGTTCCCGTGGGTTTCCTTCGGGTGTTCCGGTTTCCCCCAGAGCCCAAAAACATGCAGTATAAAATTATAACAAACAATAAGTTTATACAATATAGGAAATAAAGGCAAACAATCAGTCAATATACAGAATGCACAATATTACATTTATTATTAACTTATCTCAGTCAAAACACGTTACCTGAGAACAAGTAATAGATTCAAAAGACCAAAGTCGGGGAATATGTCGTGAGATATAGACAACAAGATGAATTAAATCTCATGTTTAACAAATATAGTGAGATTGGAACGAGCGGTAGATCCTTGATGAACAGTCCGACGAGCACAGCTCTCATCTGGCTAGATATGCTGCAGCGCATGCCAGTGTGTGTGTGTGGTCACGTGATGTGCATTTTCAGTGGTTTGGTGTAGACAGAGAGTTGTTCAGAAATGCTGGGTGAAATGCTAGTGTGGACGCGGATCGTTTTCATTCTAAAACGCTGTTTTAAAACTAAAACATACTAGTGTAAACAGGGCCTAAGTGTGAATGAGTGTATGGGTGTTTCCCAGTACTGGGTTGTGGCTGGAAGGGCATCCGCTACGTAAAACATATTCCGCAATAGCTAGTGGTTCATTCCGCAGTGGTGACCCCTGATGCATAAAGGACTAAGCCGAAGGAAAATGAATGAATGAATGAATAATAGTAACATTATATAGATTCCATAAATTTAGCAATTTGAATGTGGCCATTTTTTTTTTTAAACCTTAATGTAGAGTCAGTGTTTTCCCCTAAATAATCATGCTAATAATGTATTTCAACACAATCTCACGGCAATTCTTAACTTTTTGATTTAGTGGCTAATTCGTATGAATTCCTACAATTTAGTACGATTTGCTCATCCACCAATGACGGTTGGGTTTAGGGGTGGGGTTAGGTGCCACGCCTCCTTTTTAAAATCTTACAATTTCATACCACTAAACTCATACGAATTCGTACGAATTAGCCACTAAACTGACAAAACATAAAATACGTTTTCTCGTGAGATCAGGCTGGCAATCTAACATTTTCTTCAAGAATGGGTATGATTGTTTTTCCTCTTGATTCTACATCTCATTCCTTCTTTAATCCCACAATTCTAGAGTTAAAAGAATTCAACTTTCACAGCGCAAAGAATGTTGGCCCGTACATGGCAGTGAACATGAACTACAACACACTGTTGAAGTACCGCTGCCACGGGCCGCCTATCCGCTTCACCTCAGTCTCCTCGGCTGAGATGCGCTACATCTCAAACGAGCTGGACGGCTTGCGCGGGGGTTCAGACACAGTGGTTGTGATTAGTATCTGGTCACATTTCAGCACTTACCCAGTGCCGGTGTACATACGACGCTTGCGCCACATCCGCAAGGCCGTAATCCGACTGCTAAACCGAGAACCCACCACTCTGGTTTTCATACGCACCGGCAACCTCCAGAAGCTGGATGCGGAGTCTAGCTTGTTCAACAGCGACTGGTTTTCCCAACAGCTTGACGCTGTGCTGAGAGCCATGTTTAAAGGTCTGAACGTTCAGCTGGTGGACGCCTGGGAGATGACGCTCGCCCACCACCACCCGCATCAACTGCACCCTCAACTCGACATTGTATCCAACATGGTAAACTTCATGCTTTCCCACATCTGCCCAGTGAGAAAAAAGAAAAAACGCGGTTAGCTTATGCATGCGCTGTTTGTGGGCATTCTTGAGGAACTAGTGAGTTTGCTCTTACCTCTGGCTTTGGGATCAGCTCTTTCGCCATGTATTCAGCCATTGTTTGCTATGTGTTTGGACTTACAAATGACCGTGATGATTTTGCTTGCAATATTAAAATGCAAAAGCATCAGAAGTTAATGTAGCCTTTGGCAAATTTGCACCGATACCGATATCGTTATAGGGCTCGATGCTGAGCTCACGTACTCCGATACCAAAGACAGATACCTACTTTTGATTGTTACACAACATTTAACGTTGTTATATAGTGGTATGCTACAAACGTTTATTTGGTGAAATAAGATTTGGAGCTTTTTGACAACTTTGTGACCGGTCGCTAAGGATTTTTATTTAATTTTATTATGTTCTTGGTTTGCTAAATGTTTGTGAAATGTTTTGACACTTTGACGAAAAAGAAATCTGAGTTACTGTTGTTCATAATTACAGAGAAGCTGTGCTAAAGCTATCCAGTCTAACTGTGTCATATTTCGGAAAATGGCATTTTACCAAAAAGTACCAAAAGGTATCGGTATCAGTATCGGCAAGTACCAAAAAAAAAAGATCAGTATTCGTAAATGGTATCGGTGCATCCCTATTTTAAGGAATGCTTGAATTTTATAAATTTTTTTGTTCAAATGTTCAAAACATTTTCCTTGAGGAGATTAAAGAGGGTTTGGATGATTCAAATTGGCAGAATGTTTAATGTAACTGACTGTATATTGTTATTAGTGGTGTAACGAATCACAAATCTCACAGTTCAGAATCGGATCACACTATGGTTTTTGAGTCTCGAATTGATTTTCGGAGCAGCTAAAAAGAGATGAGACATGTCATTTGCTTTTCATTTATACAAAAATATTACTGCAAAGGGTGATCCCTATGCAATTGTTTTACATGTTGGATTAACCTACAAGTTCAAAAAAGTTATTAATCTGTGGGTCACGTGCATTCCGAACTGTGGGTTGTGATCTGTACGGATCACGGATCAACCATGATCCATTACACCCCTAATAGTTATAATAATAATAACCTTTATTAAACAAGGTAAGTCAATTGAGAACCAGTTCTCATCTACAATGACGACCTGGCCAAGAGGCAACATATAAAGCAGATACGAAGCAGCAGGGACACAATACAATAACAATTTCACAGATGCAGATAATGACATATAAAACCAAGGACAAACAGCAAGCACAGTGATCTTGTACTGTTAACTGGATTGAATTTGTAAAGGATGATAGTGGTATAAAAGTGTTGAGCTTTAAGATCTGCTGCAGATGATACTGAAAAGAGTAGCGACCAAATGAGGTTCGAACTTTGGGTATGCAAAGGTTAATAAAACTATTGGAGTGCAGATTTGGACATGTTTTCTGAATGTTAAGAAGTAAAGCAATAGATTTGTTGACGTGATTGAAGAGAGGCCAATTCAATAAGGAATACAGTTGACAGTGATGAGTATTAAATGGCGCACCAGAAACAAAACCAATTGCTGCATGATAAATAATATCCAGTTTGTGAAAGAGCGTTTTCGAAGCTGAACTGTAAATTAGATCCCCATAATGCAAAATTGGTAATACTGTTACTGGTATTAGACCAAATGCTGCTTTGAAGAGTGCATAAAAGAAGATTTAAAGAGTTTAGATGCAAAAACCTCTAAATGCTGTTTGATATTTTTTGTAAAATTACCATTTCTCTGAGTCTTGTGTGTAGGCTCAGACATTTTACTTTTATAGTCACGAATAAGTTCTTTTCATTGCCTTTTAAAGTAAAATACTTCAACAAAAACATAGGAGGCTGGGAAAAATGCTCATTGTAGGAGAAAACTTCAGATGGCATTTAGAGGTTTTTGCGTCTGAACTCTTCATTTGTTTCTGTAAAGAAAGCCAATATGAGCTTTAACCTTCTGAGCAATTAATTTATGCGAGTTTCAAATGACCGTTTACCATCTAACCAGATTCCAAGATATTTGTAGCAGTCAACATAATCAATCTTAGTACCGTCCAATGAGGACGTTTTAGGGAGGAAACTTAACATGTGGTACATATTCAAAACCATATATAAACTAAATGATGATTGGTAAACGCGCATTGGATGTTTAAAAAAAACTTTGTTTAAAAGTCAGAGAAGAACTAGATGTATAAATGAAGGTATCGCCAGTGTATATATGAATGTAAGAATCACCTGCAGCAGAAGCAATCTCATTATCATGAATGTTAAAAAGTGTAGGCCCCAATATGCTACATTGTAGGACCCAACTTTGAAACTTTGCTGTTCATTTATTCAATCTCAGAAGCATACTGGGTGGTCTTTTTCTTCTGCATAACATTAAAGATAAATTTTTGCAAAAACGATGATCCATAAAATGAAAGTCATTAATATCTGGGTTTCTATTCCTATGTGAAGTGTTTCAAAGAAAAAATCCCAAATGCGAAGATGTTAGAGTGGCTGACTGTTACCAACAGACTAAAGGCAAGCATAATGGGGTCACGTGGGTGAAATTTTGTTATGTCATTGTTTATTTAGCAAATGTTTCCACCTAAAAAAAAAGAAAAGAAAAAAAAACACCAAGCAAATGTGAAAAACTTTTGGAAAATTAAGGTATTTTATTAAAAATTTGCCATTTCTATCACTCATTTCTAATGTGATTCTTCAAAATGTGCATGAACATAGGCTGATGGAAACCCAGCTAGTGGCAACATATACAGCCAGAACAGAATTACTACCCATGTTTCCTAATGATACCTCTGCAAACCACCTTGCGCATGTTCACAGCAGTCTGGATCATGAGCTTCCTGTTTATCACATAAGTGCAGTTTTGTATGCTATTATGCGACAGTAAGCTCTCGCTTCAGGCTGTTGTGATCAGGGCATTTCCCAAGGTTGCAGATTGAAGATAATAGTGTCATGAATAATGTTCAGTTTCTTGCTCAGACCAATCATTTCACTTTATAAGGTCTTTATATATCATCAGGAGACATGTGTATTCATTTTGTGTCACCTCAATTTAATTATTTAATTTGATTAATAGTTTCAATAATGGTTAAGGACAAGTAGTGGTTAAGGCCGGGGTTCTCAATTCCCCCTCCTTCTGCCCTGCACATTTTGTTTCCTTACTTAACTCACCTGATTCAGATCATCATCTCGTTAACAGAGAGAGCCAAATACTGATCCTTGTCTGTCAAATAAGAGACATACAAAATGTGCAGGGCGGCGGGGCTCGAGGACTGGAATTGAGAACCAATGGGTTAAGGACAAATTGACCAGAGGGCGAGTAAATTAACAGCACATTTTCCTTTGCGCTTCATCAATCTCTTTAACTTAGCATAATACAGAAATCTTTCATTAATGTTTTCTTTGAAAACCCCACTGGCGACATTTTCCTCTCTAAATATTCTTTGCAATGAATAAGGTCCAACTTGTGTTTGTTCTTAATTCTGTATATTTATGTGGGCAACAGGCATTAACTAACCAGTTAGCATTTTCTGCAATCAGGGATTTGAATAGGCAGTTAAAAAAAGTTTACTGCAAATTTAATAATTATTTATCAGCATTTTGTTCCAAACTGATATTCTGTGCATATATACTTATAGTTTTTTTCTCTTTCATTATGTCGATTCATAATGCTGAAGGGACACAAACACTGATACTTTTTAAAAGAATATTAGAATGAATATGAAAGGATGTTATAAATGTTTGGAGAAATGTGAAGATGAGTTTTAATTATCTACCGCAGACTATAAAACATAAACCATATAAAAGATTACACTGAAGATAATTGCAGACAGCACAGTATATAGTATGTGTTTTATGAACTATGGGTACAGGTGCAATTGTGTGTCTTGGTTAACAGGGACTACATTAGCTGGTCATTATGTGTCCTTGCAACTCCCATTAATGCCAGTTATGATATTTGACAAACCATTATGCTTTTGACAAGTCCAAATATAATATGCATTTTCCTGTATCCATTTTGTATGCTGTATTTTATGTTTTGTATACAAATGCAATGTGTTTCTTTACAGTCAGTTCATGTGCCATATTTAATACTTCATGTGCTTAATTCATTCCCATTCCACTTGTTTGTGCCATATACAGCTGTTAAATTGGGTCTCTGAGTTTAATGAAAAGGACAAATCAAAATAAATGTATCCTTATGCATCCAAAGTAAATACTTCATGTCGAAAGCCTTTCTTGAATGATATGCAATTTTCCAATTTTTGTGAACAATTAAGTCCTGTTTTTTTTTTTTTTGGTGTATTGTCCTTGGATTACTCTGCCTGCGTAATCCACTCTGGATTGCTGTTTCATTTCTTCAAAACATCCTTTCCTATTGAACACTTGTGGTCCCATTTGACAACTAAAATAAATAAATTGCTATCACAAAAAATAAAAGTCAACGTGTGGACCGAGTCCAGCTCATTCTTAGCAAGTAAAATCCATTTTATTTATTTGAAAGTGTTTATTTAAAAGCCACAGTCCCTTCAAAATCTCCATGAATATCTGAAAAAAATAAATCCCTAATCGTGCATTACTAAGAAGCAAAGCATATTCCCAAATGAGGAGAAACATTAAAAACAACTGCACGCACTCTAATGAACGGAGACAAACAGCTCACTTTAGGTGGACATTTTAACTGATATCCTCAAGCCACCAATGTTCAGAGCTTGACAATAATATATGTTTAAAATTAGACAAACTTTGGCTGCAGACAACAGGAGAAACTTGTAAAAAAAAAATCTATTTTAAAAGGACTCCATTAACACAGCAAGTCAATTGGATATCTACTCTCCTACCTAACTAACAAAAATCCCTTCTCATAAACGTTCAAACCAGGCAGTCTGTCATTTCCCAGGGTTGCTGTACAAAAATAGTTCATCTCCTTACACTTTTATATATGCTTTTGCAGGAGTGCTAAATAGTTGGAGTGAATAACTGGTTAGAAATAAATATAATGCTGACAGCAGAGCTCAAAGATTGAACAGATCTGCAAGCAAACGGGCTTGATTAGACGAGGAGGAAAAGTGCTTGTAACCGCATTAAAAAGCTGCTTTTCTCTCTTTGAACTGAGCTCTGAAGACAATTTGAGCTTGTTTATTGTCGCCCGCAGCAGATACAGCTTATCTCGTGTCAAATCGGTGGAATCAGTTTCTTTTTTAAAGGATTGGTTGGCCTGAAGCTGGAGTGTATGTTGTCAGATGGTTATGAACTGAATAAGGCATGTGACTGATATGAGAATATCCCTTTGAAATGGGGTCCACGTGGGGCTACACGTTCTGAACCTTCATGGCGTCCTTAGGCCAGCTGTATGAATCCAGAGTGAAGGAGTCATAGTCGGAGTTGTAGACATGGGATAAAATGAAGGCCTCTTTATCTTTGGGTTCAGGGTACAATGAGGCAATGCCCTGTTTGTAGGCATAATCCACAATCTGAAGAAAAAGAAAATAAAACAGAGTGTGTTAGTGCTGGAGGAGTAAAGTCAGTGGTGGTTCTAGGTGGTGGCTAGGTGTCAACAAGTCTGGCCGCCTCTCTGGCCCACCTATATCTAAAATGGCAGAATAATGGAACCGTAAAAATTGCATGAATTTTGTACTTAACCAGACTGAAAAAGTGGTTAGGGATGTGTTCTAACACACACATTTCTTTGTATATGCACTTTAACCAGCTGCACAGAGTAGAGATACAAACCAAGCCTTATTCATGTTGCCAGATCTTGGTGGAAAAAACTAACAAACAAGATCAAGTGCAAGTATTAGATCTTAATACCTTGTATAGAAAATAACACCGCTATATTGCAATGCGCATCTGACTACTTTATTAGTCCATAATAAACTCGATAGATTTATGAGTGAAGCCTACAACAAGCCCATAGATGCTTAAAATAGGTGGTTATGGCAACACTGCAGGCACACCCAAACCACGAGGCATCTGTTGTCAGGTTCGTAATAGTTGTTGTAATATTAAATTGGTCAAAAAAATAGTGAATGCCAAATACTCGAGACACCTGATAAACAATTGCCAAGCATTCAGGTTCGTCGTGTTCTGTAGGCTAAACACACTGAACAGTTTAGTCATGCTATTAAAAAATTGTTTTACTGGCTTGATAAAATATTTTAAATCAAATTTTTAAATATATATTTATTAATCATTACCTTACTGCTAGAGATTGTAGATACAAGTGATACATGAAATAATTCTGAATGTAGAAAACAATAAATATTAGAGTGAGCTCCCTTAAAGCACAAGTGCCTCGCTCCACTAGTTAATGTGGTTTAGAACCACTACCAAGTAAAGTGTGACAGAATTGCTCATGTTTTCTATCTTCTAACTTACATTGGTAATTTAAAGAATATAACATGATAAAGGTCTTTGGTATACCTTGATCAGTTTTTGCAGATTAGAGGACTTCTAAAACACCAAGATTATGATAGTTTTGCATTTTTAATTAATTTTTATTTTGCAGTAAAATTCAGTTTAGTTTATCTCATTAATGGTTTTGTTAGTTTTATAGTTTAGTTATTTATGTACAAACACACACATATATATAGATTTACAATTATTAGCCCCCCGTTTATTTTTTTCCCCCAATTTCGGTTTAACGGAGAGAAGATGTCTTCAACACATTTCTAAACATAATAGTTTTAATAACTCATTTCTAATAACTGATTTAGTTTATCTTTGCCATGATGACAGTAAATATTATTTGACTAGATATTTATCAAGACACTTCTATAAAGCTTAACGTGACATTTAAAGGCTTAACTAGGTTAATTAGGTTAACTAGGCAGGTTAGGCAAGTTATTGTAAAACGATGGTTTGTTTTGTAGACTATCGAAACAAATATAGCTTAAATATGGCTAATAATTTTGACCTTAAAATGTTTTTTAAAAAATTAAAAACTGCTTTTATTCTAGCCGAAATAACAAATAATGATAAACATCATTTGGGAAATATTTAAAAAAAGAATTCCAAGGGGGTCTAATAATTCTGACTAATACATATATATATATATATATATATAAAATCATCCAGGTTGACCAACGCAAAGTTTAGCGTTTGAACAGTTTACATCAACCCTTAATCAAACCTCTTAAGTCATAAAAATAACAGTTTGAACAGACACTTAACCCAAAACTACACAAATTCAACTTAAATAAAAGTCTTCTTCCTATTAAAGATAATGTATGTAGTTAAACTAGTTTACATTGTATCAATATATGGTTTACTCGGATTAAAAAAGTCTTAATTTAGTGTATTTCTCATACACAGTTCTGTATGCTAATAACTTTAGCTTTTGTTCTAATGATTTTAGCTCACCATCACTAGTGAAAAGTAACTGCTGTAAAGTCCTGCGTTTTGGCTAAATCTGACCTGACAGCTCTGACAACCTACTTTGCTGTATTAATAAATCTCTTAATTTAGCATGTTCTCATTCCATATTTCTGATCGGTGTCAAAGTGAAGAGTTTGCAAACAAGACCCGATCTTCATGTATCATCATGTGCATACATTGACAGCTACTGACCTTAACAGCGATTTTGAAGGACACTTCTCTGATGGTCTTCAGCGGAGGATAGAGTCGTCCCTCAGCTAAATGCTCCTCGGTGACCATCTCAGAAATAGCCTGGAAACAAAATCAAACTGTAACACTGTAGTTTTGTTTGCCCTTGTTCCCTTATGAAGCTTCATGTAGATTTACCTCTGCTGTGGTGAGGAAAATGTCATCCGAGATGTGGCGAACACCACAGGCGATGACTCCCAATGCGACTCCAGGAAACACATAAGCATTGTTTCCCTGGCCAGGATAGAAGCTGCGCCCATCTGCCAAAGTGACCTTTTTAAAGGGGCTTCCGCTGGCAAAAATACCCCGTCCCTGTGACACACACACACATATGCAATTTTAACTAAATGTGAAACTGACTTGGTATGCTCAGTCAGATATGACTCCATTAGTTTAGCGATCTGATGTTTAGTGTGTATTAATACCTCAGTAAGTGTGTAACACTGCTCTGCTGTGCACTCGGCTTTGCTTGTGGGATTGCTGAGAGCAAAAATAATTGGCCGTTCGTTGTTTGCAGCCATGTTCTTGATGATCTTGTCAGTGAAAGCACCACCTATAGCAGCCACACCTGTAGATGGCAAAAGAAACAGAAAACTTTAATCCTGTAAAACTGCAACACACAAAGCGCTACAGAAACAAATTTGAGTTCCTGTTGACAGCCCCTAGTGGCTCCAGTGGGGTTTTTTGCCAGATCAGACACATTTCATGGCAAGTTCAAACAGATAAAAAGATTTTACATACTAATAACAGCTTCATATTTCAATAAAGAGTTTATAAAAAATAAATAAAAGACGTTTAAATTTATTTTAATATGATTTTTGCTTAAATGTTTGAATACATCTTTAAAAACATGCTCTCAGTATAAAAGTCTTGTTTAGACTTCACATTCTGATAAAATATGTTTTATGGTGAGAGAAGCTTGACAGTGGTTACAACCTAGGGCTGCACGATACTGGAAAAATCTAACATTGCAATACTTTTTATTCTGCAACATATATTGTGATATGAATACAATTTCCCTAGATAAGTTGAATAACTATTTGGAAAAATATTTGATTGATTGGGATGTTTCAGTAGGGCAGTGCATAAAATATAATAAACAATCTTTACAAGCATAGAAGAATTCAAATAAAGAAATTAAGTAAGCAGCATTTATTTTTCTTCAGAAGAGTCTAACTGCATTCAGGTATACATTAATCAAATGTAAAATAATATTGCATAGTCTATGTTTTATAAACAATTCAATTAAAAAAATAATAAATCTTTAGTTTTTAATTAGTCAACGTTACAAACGGTACAATTTCTAATGTCTGAATGCTTTTACAACTGTCACACAGTCACAAGCAAGCCTCAAAAACATTTGCGAAATGACCAATCATAACATTGCATATACTGGCGATGCGACTGGAGTGACCAATTTGGTATAAACAGCCTGATTATGCCTGGTCTCAAAAATAAGATGTGAAAAGTCTTTCTTGTGTCTTCAGTAGACAGTTGTAGTCAAGCCTGAAATTATTCATACCCCGGGCAAATTCTGACTTAAAGTGACTTTTATTCAAATTATTAAGTTTTTCTTTTGACCGGAAATGACACAGGCTTCGTCCAAATGATAATATGATGACGTACATGAATAATCATTGTGGGAAAAAAAATGTGGCAGTCAGAATTTGCCAAGGGTATTAACATTTCAGGCTTAGTCTGGGGCATAACAGAGGACGTTTATAGTTTATAGTATAGTAGTATCTTTTTTTTCTTTTTTTTATGTAAATAAAGAACTTTTGTAAGCCTAATGTAAAACTATTAAAAATGTTTTAAATAAAATAATACTGAAAAATAAATCTGTATATTACATTAAAAACAAATGGAATGCATGATAGGATTTATTTGGCCGATACCGATTGTCATACAGTACTATACAAATACTACTACCTAGTTTATCCTCCATTAAATTAGTTTTACTGAGCATGGATTGGATTCATTTAACATTCAACATTTTAGGAAAGGTACAAGTTAAGATTAAAAACTAATTCAATATGACAATCTTCAAAAGGTGATTTTTGCCATTCAATATTTTTTTAAGAACTGTAACTTTTATTTGACAAGTAACAGAAAATATTTCTTTAATAAACAACAAATAGAGCCAGTGCTGTTGTTATATCTAAATTATACATTTTGCTGCTCCAGAAATATAGTGACTCACAAAAGTGCAGTCTGTTTCTTTTATTATTCAAGACGTTTTTTGCCTAAATTAACCAATGGTTTTGTGCCAGTGCTGACGCATAGTCTATAATATGCACATGTTTTTCATATATAAATATTAGACTCAAGTCTGACACATTGTAAGGATTCTATTTAATTTTTTGCAAGTATTTAATGATTTTTCTCTGAGAAAAATAGATTTAAAAGACGTGCAGCTCATTTCCTCCATGTTATTAAAACTGCCTTTTCAATATTATTACAGATCATCAGCTGATAAATGTTGGCCGCTGACACATTGCTGCATCCATATTAAACAAATGAATTGAAGAGAGCTGAAGTTTACATACTAAAATGACTAAATCTGAAATAAAAATATGTTGAATCTATTTAAATCTAGATTATATATAATAAATATGAATAGTGTTAAACAAAAAATGCTAAAGTCCTTGTTTACCAATGATAGCTGTGGGCTTGATGGTTTCCACCACTTCCTCCAGGGTTTTTATGTGAGGATGTTCATGAGCAAACTCTTCTTTCTCATGGTTCACGTGACTTCTGCCCTAGATGGCCAAGGGACACAAAATAAGTTTTGGTATAACATTTCATTTTGTAGGTGTCCAAACGCAATCAATTACTCTGGTTCATGCACAATTAAGCCTACATATATTTGTATATTCAGATGTTGGGTAGGAGGACAACTATAGCTTGAAGGAAACTAATTCCAAAAACAGACCAACTGGTGTGGGTTTGATTGTTACCTTCACAATTAGGCCTTTGGAATCCACCATCCAGATCTTCTTAGCAGCTTCAGCATGAGGTATACCTTCCTTAGCCATGGCCATTATCAGTAAGTGAGCAATTCCTAAAGCAGCCTGGTCAAATCACAGACAAAACCCAAACAATTCTGATAATCCTGGAGTAACAAGTGTCATTTGAAAGCCCTCTTTATTTGCTATTCTTCGTTAGCATCTTTAATTTGAATCTGCATTATTACCTCTCCTGCTCCCTGAAACACAAACTTGTGGTCAGAGAGTTTATTCTTTGTGATTTTAAGAGCAGCAAGAATCCCTGCAACAGCAACAGAAGCTGTGCCTGAAAAAGACAAACAAGCAATTTTATGGCTTTTTAGGCCATAGTAAATTAAGACTGTAATCCAAATCGCCCTCTATACCCTTAAATAGTGCACTATTTGAGAGAGCAGCCATTCGTAGTGCTGTCACATGCATTGCTCGGGTGTGTTTTTTTTTTTAACAGACATCAAAAGAGTGTAAAAATCTCGATGGTTCTGTGGGTTTGGTCTATCCACACTGATGTTTATTTCGTATTTTCTATTGGATTTAAGTCAGGTGATTGGCTGGGCCATTCTACAGCTTGATTTTCTTTTTCTGAAACCATTTGAGAGCTGTGTTTTGGGTCATTGTCTTGCTGAAATGTCCACCCTGGTTTAATCTTCATCATCCTGCTAATATAGATGTTGGACTGAAGCAGCTAATATTCATTTACACTGACGAAGGGCAGAAGGTTGCTGAATAACTACCGAGAGATGTCAGCTGCTGTCTTGGCTTTCACTGCCTTTTCACACCTTCCTTTTTTTCATGCGTTCAATATTTTTTCCTGCGTCATTTAATTTTATTAGACATTACCTAATTTGTAAACTATTTAGATTGGTTTTCTTTTCATATATGTATTTCTTTGGTTGTTATCTACATCTGGTGAAAATTTCAAGTCAACGCCACTTTTAGAAATATGTTTTCTGAGAAAAACGGTGACGTGTTGATTATTTATTTCCCCCACTGTATGTATGTGACAAATCAAAATACTACAATGAATGTTTCATTACTAATAGACAGCTTGAGAAGTGTCACATAACTATAACAGGGTCAACATTTTTTACATTAATCAAGCGGCAAAGCACAATGAAAATGGCGAAACGGCATCCCTTCAGCACTCACCTACTTGTTTTTGTTCACTCGAAGTGAGTGGATTGTTAGTTTAATTATATTATTATTATTATATTATATTATGGATTATATTATTGAGTGGTTTATATTAGTGGAGTAATGTAGGTAATAGTGAATGTATAGAGGGCAATTTCAAATACAGCCTTTGATTTTTCATTATCAAGATTGAATATCATTATAGTTTGGTAATACAATGTGCACACTTACCCTGGATATCATCGTTAAAGGTGCAATAACGGTTACGGTATTTATTGAGAATACGAAAGGCATTGCTGTTGGCAAAATCCTCAAATTGAATTAGACAATTCATCCCATACCTGAAAAAGATATGAATAAAGATGATGACATGTTTGTACAGTATGCATTTCACACGCATAATCTTATACTCTAGTTAATCTTTAACCAACCACCTAACCACAGTCAGAATTAATTGAACTCGTGAACAAGGTCAGTCTGATCATGGAAAGATATTTCAGATTTTGTGAACCGAATGAACTTGTGCACATGATTTTATATTAGAGCGCACTGACCTATTCACATTAAAACAAATAGTGTGTGCATACGATTTTGATCTTAAAGGGACAGTTCACCCAAAATGACAATTCTGTCATTATTTACTTTCCCTTCACTTGTTCCAAACCTTTATGAATTTCTTTCTTCTGTTAAACACAAAATAAAATAATTTGAAGAAAGCTGAAAACCTGTAACCATTTATATCCATAGTTTTGTTTTACCTGCCATGTAGGTCAATGTTTACAGGTTTTCAGCTTCCTTTGGGTGAACTATCCCTTAAAGGTTGTTCTATATTTGTGAATTTGGAATAATGTGAATTAATTTGTGATTCAATAATAAATAAGTGACCACATTCACAAGGTCAATCTTAATGGTCTGCTCATTAATTTTTTCATAGCCTTTTCTAACTCTCATCAAACAGAAGCCGATCTAAAGCAATGCTAAGTGTGCCATTCACAAAACCAATTCAAACACAATAAACACAAACCTAGATTAGAGAGCTGGACATAAACACATATATCTGTAATGTAATTAGAGAAACTTCACATTTGTAATCTCAATTGGAGTAAGCGCAGGGTTTTCAACATTTTCTAGACATTTTAGTACAAAAGATTTGGCTGATCATGAGTCATTCATGACAATGTTCATACACAAATTTCACTCAAAAACTGTCTGCAAGCATGATTAATAAACGTGACCCAATGAATTTTAGGAAACATACTTGTCAGTGACAGCTTGCATGAACTCATCAATGAGGTCATCATATTCTTTGCCCCTCACTCGTTTGTGCTTTAAGCCGATGTACAGGGGGTCATCCAAGAGGGTCTGAAGTCAAATAAATAGAAATCAGTTAAAACAGACAACAGAGTTTCATTTACATTTAGTCATTTAGCAGACGCTTTTATCCAAAGCGACTTACAAATGAGGACAAGGAAGCAATTTACACAACTATAAGAGCAGCAGTGAACAAGTGCTATAGACAAGTTTCAGGTGTGTAAAGTCTAAGAAGCAAAGCATTAAGTTTTTTTTTTTTTTTTTACATTGTTTCATCCAATGATACCCATGAACAAAGTACAATTTTACAGTACATGCAGGTTTTTGGTCAGTAGGACTTTATTTATCATTTTAAGCATTAAATTGATCAAAAGTGACAGTAAAAGTACACAAAAAGCCATTTTAAATTCATTAAAATGTTTGTTTGAACTTTCTATTCAACAAAGAATTCTAAAAAATAACAATCAAGAGTCACAAAGATATTTTCAACAATGATAATATGAAATATTTCATTCAATTTTATTATATTGGAAACATTTCTGAATTATCATGTGACACTATAGTGTAATGTAGTAATCATGATTAATGTAGTAAGAGCCCCCATCCATAAATTGCACTGTAAAATATTGTAATTTTAAATAATTTAATATTTTAAAAGATTATTTTTACAGTGAACAAAATTAAAAAGCCTGTACTAAAAAGGCGATCATCTATTAAAAAAAATATATCCATATATCGCATTTTTTTTTTTTTTTTTTAATAATAGCCATGTTAATTTTTTCCACTTAATGAAAAAGTGAGTGCCTTAGACTTATGACTTTGTTGTTTGTCTTTATGAAACCATCCATAGAGCACCGACACATGAATTACCCCTGAATCACTTTTTGTTTGATTTTGGAATTATTTTTACGCTGTTAATCAACAAATATGATTGATTATGATTAGCAAGTCTCTTTGGATAAAAGTGCCCGCTAAATGATACAAAAATAACAACAATTTTTGCACAGAAGTGTAACTATTCAAATTTTACCTGATTATCAGTGCCCACATCTAGCAGCACAGGCAGGCACTGCTGAGGTGGCACTCCTCCACATGCTGTATACAGAGCCAGTTTGCCAACTGGGATTCCCATCCCATAGCCGCCCAGATCTCCTAATCCCAGAATTCTTTCTCCATCCGTCACCACTATGGCCTATTAATTCACATACAATGAAACGTCCATTCGCTGGCACCAAAATAACATTATCTTTTAGCATATACCTTAATGTCCTCCTCTGGCCAAGAGTTCAGCATAGTGGCGATATGCCCCTTGTCATGAATAGTGATAAACAGCCCTCTAAAGGGAGAGAGGAAAAAATATTAAATATATAAATAAGTCAAAATCATGTGCCACTTACATGTATGTTTTTTCCATAAAGCCAAGAAAACAGATTGGACTGGTCAGAGCTTTTATGAACAGTCTACTCAGAATCGGTCTCACTAAACTGGTCATTCTAGGACCAGATTATGTATAAACCTCACCTTGGTCTTCTGAAAGCAAGGCCATATTGTTGGCAGGCCAAGCCCACAGTAGGGGTGTAGACGATAGGCATGAATTCTTCAATGTCAGAGGTCAACACACGATAAAAAAGCTTCTCGTTCCTGTCCTGCAGGGTCATCAGTAATATGTATCTGCAGAGTTATGAGCATGAATGGGAAATGGAGCAACAGAAGAATCATGATTTCAGGATTTCAGGATCATGCACTTAATGATTTAAGCAACGTCTGTTTACTTGTCGAGAGGGTTACTGCGCGTCTCGTAGCTCTTCATGACACGAAGCACTTGGACATCTTGAGAGAGGAAACAGGGAGGCAGCAGGCCATGGATGCCAAGTTGTAACCTCTCCTCCAGGGTGAATGCCATGCCCTGTTAGCGTAACACCATAAAATCATTAACCACATAAATGTACAACAAAAAAACTTGCACTCCTCCTACAGACTACAAACGACTGCTCTGCAACAGGGTCTGCATGGGCAGGTTTCCAGCTTAGGGTAGCATGCATCACATGCTGGATCTATTTATTTCTGACCAATGGGAAGCAAGTATGGCCACCCTCCCCTGTTAGTTTCTTCACTCCCAGTTTACTCCTAACAGTTTCCATCCACAAATGCTTTAAAGTCATACACTCTCCGTATAACCCGTTCCTCATCCCATATTTCAGTCTGACTTGAAAGTCTTCACAAACAGGATGCATAATGTGAAAGCAACATTTCCACAGGCACATTTCCATGACACCGCCAAAAAGTACTTTGCAAAACTCCTGAGTCACTTCCTGCAACTTTGCATTGATTTTAAGATGCCTAAGCACATTTAGAGCATCTCCTCTTTGCAAAGTGTATTAGGGGCCAAAGTATGCATTCAGATCTCACAGTGCCACTTTCAAACTTTCTTATCAATTGGGACTTTGGTATTACTAAATGTTATAAAAATTGCATCAAAGCACCGACTGCTGACAATCTAATACCTGATGGTCACGTAGACCGCATTTGAGGCCCAAAAGATGCTTACTTTGTTCAAATGGGGGTTTCTGGTGATATCGTAGCCTCGTTTTCTGGTGAAGACCGTGCCCTTGGAGTTCACACCTGTGTGGCAGACCCTCACTGCCCCGACCATAGCAGGAGGGAGCAATAAAGGACTGGAGAAAGCCCTGCATAGCGTCAACACACTCTTACCCGAGAGAGAGTTCATTATTCCTGCAAAAGAAACCAGGTTATGAGACTACTGAACTTTTTGCATTGTTTCTGGAAAACCTTATTTATGCTGGTTTGGTAGCTGGTAGACCATCTTAGACCAGCACCAATGCAGCTATTAGATGGTCAGTCTGGGTTTTGCAATATGTTAGTTTATCATCTAGCTAATAAACCAACTTAAGCTAGGTTCTTCTAACTAGAATTCTGCACAGAAACATGCTTGATAGCAATCTTATTTTAGCTTACATTACACAAATTCCCAAGCTAATATGATGATAAACGTCTGCAAGAATGATAAATTGACTATAACCGCTTTTGCAAGTTCAGCAAGTTAGTCCACTCTAAATGTAAACAAGGCCCTTCTGGAGAAAACAAAAAGCCATTCAATGTAACGTTATTCTGAATTGTATTATAGTGTAGAACCAATTTATATATATAACCAATTCAACAGCAGCATGCGTTTGGGGCCACATGCACATTTACGGAGAGCTTCAGCATTGTCATTGTTCTATAATAGGATACGTTTGTTTACAAAGCCGCGTACCTGAGTTCGGCCAGTCCACCGACAGCTTCTGCTTCAGTAAGTTGGATCCAAACGCTGACCTGCTGCTGCCTGTCTCCACTGACGGGCGCCTTATCTGCGGATGATGTTGTAATCGACTGATACAAACGATCCAGGTTTGTTTGACATTGACGCTTTCGCTTCCCAACGCTCTCGCTTTAGTCCCGCCCAGATTAGTCAGAAGTGCCCAATAGGGAGAGGCGATTCCAGTGACGGCGTTTTCATGTAAACGGAAAAGATTTGTCGGCCTGTCTGGCAGCTTCTCCGTGTTTTGTATGTTCAAATGTTGGGATGTATCTGGATTATAAAGATGTATTCTCTCATCGAGTATTTCGCGAAAAGCTCTGATATATTTTTTTATTTTATAAAGTAAGCTTTATGGTCTTGGTAAAGTCTTGTAC
Organism: Danio aesculapii; assembly: GCF_903798145.1. Classification (NCBI taxonomy): domain Eukaryota; kingdom Metazoa; phylum Chordata; class Actinopteri; order Cypriniformes; family Danionidae; genus Danio; species Danio aesculapii. Next base: position 35,260,628 of record NC_079443.1, read on the forward strand.
AATCATATACAAAACAGCCTACTCCCTAAACAGCTTGTTAGTTATTAATAGTGCTTTAAGTATATGTTATCATAAAACTAACTCAATACTTCTGCATAAAAAGTGTGTGCCACGAATGGAAAAGTCTACCAGTCTGAAAGCTTGTAAAAGGTAACTTTATTGCAGTTTCCATCCACTTTCCACATTACTTTTCAGCCTATTAGAAACACAAAGACATTTTCTCTTCAAAACTGATGGTACAATTCTTAGAGTATGAAATTATACAGCTTTTATTTTAAAATACAACTAAAATAAAACATTTAGCTCAGGGAAAAGAAAAATCAAGAGACCGCTTCAAAGTTGACATTCTCTGGATTTGCCAGTCATAAGTAGATTGTTGTTGTTGTTGTTGTTGTTGCTGATAGTGTTTGTTTTTTTTTTTCCCAGAGCTGCATACTCATACATACAGAAAAAGATAAATCTTCCCAAGGATTGAATTCAAATAACAGCACCACAAGAAGACAACAAACAAAACTACATCGGACAAACACTAACTAAAAAGTAAACAGAACAACAAAATGAACCAAAGAGACTCATGTTCAACCTTCACAGAAGTGCATTCATTCTTAGTCATCTGCTATATAAACTTATCAAATACCAAAAACCTTGCTGTGGTTAATAATTAAACAATGTACAGTAAAACAGTGAAAGGTTACACTGGCCGTATAAAACAAAGAAAAGCTTTTAAATTGACCACACACAACATCTAAAACTGATGTAAAAAATATAAAATAGTAAGGTTAAAAAAAAAGACGTACAGTCTTCCAGAAAATCTCTTGCAGGGCTGTAATCACTGGGTTATAATTAATTAGTCCCAATGATGATAGTTCAACATGCATTCACTTGTAGGTTGTGGATAATGACAGCTCAGTGTGGAAATGAAGGACAAGGCAAGGACTTAGATCACAACACTCGTGCCACTGCGAGAGCTCTTATCCTGCAAGAGAGAGATCATTTATGAGACAAACATTACGTTATTCTTAAACTTTTTTTTTTTTATGTGACCATTCATTTATTTTCATCTACTTCCATGCCCTCTGTTTTGCAGCAAACCCACAGGATTGTTTTTTTATTGGATGATTCCCACATAAAAACAAAAATTGTCAGCATTTGCTCTCATGTAACCTATATGACGTTCTTTCTTCCTCCACAACAAAAAAGACAGGTTGAAGAGTTTGTTCATGCAAGTCAAACAAACTGAGTTGTTTTACAAATTGCTTTTTGTGTTAGCAGGAGAAACGTAGTCATACATGCTTACAATAATGAGGCCGAAGAAAAGTCTCATACTGTGATATATGAGAGGACACTATATCATATTGTCCTCTCTTGTTCACATAGAGGACAATAAATATAGTGTAGAATGCGGAAGTAGATTACGTCACGGACCAGGTACCAGGCCCCAGAGTTTAGGAGGTTAACTGGTATTTGCACCATTAATTAATGGCCCACATAAATCTCTTAACCTATTTGGTACCTATGTTTTAGTATATGACTCCTAATTGATACCTAATTATGCCCAGCTCTTCTTGTTTTGACCTAACTTACACTGTTTTTTGCACTGCATTAGATATGAAAATGACCTGCTGCATATGTGCATTTAATTTATGCACTGAGATCCTCACTCACAATGGTCCCTTTATAGCAAAGGTGTCAAACTCAGTTCCTGGTGGGCCACAGCTCTGCACAGTTTAGGTCCAACCCTGCTTCAACACAATTACCGGTAGGTTTCAAACAAAACTGAAGGACTCAATTTGTTTGATCGGGTGTGTTTAATTAGGGTTGGAACTAAACTGAAATTTTTAGACCAAAAAAAAAAAGATTTTGTGTGCATTATGCTAACCATGCTTGTTGAAAGTAATAGCATTTGTATCAGTTGGGTACTTGTGAGGTTTTACTACAATAAGTAAAACTAGTATGTTTGAGCATTCTGTTCTATTTATTGTCACATCTTGTAATATCATGTCCTGTTTTCAGTTTGTTTAGATTTCATTTGTAAGACCAATCTTTTCAAAGGTCTGTTTATTTGGTCCAAAATGTACCAATATTCTGATGGTAGCATATATAATTATATGAAATGAACCACACTAAAAGAGCAGTGCCACTTTAATCAACCCAAAAGTGTGAACACAACCTTAGAGGTTAACAAATCATAAATCTACACTCTTACCGAGAGCTGTTCGCCCCTCCTGCTGTGGCCAGGCAAAATGTCAATGGAAGAGTAAGCTGGAGGATTTTCAGACAGTTTCCCTTGAGATCGCCTTCCCTTTCTGTAACTGTCCTCTTCGTCTGAACTCCAGGATCCTCTGTGAGGAGGTGATGAATAGCTCCTGTTTCCATAGTTAGTCGCATGTTCCAACTCCTCCAACAGCTCTGCTTTACTGCGAACTCGTGGACGGGATCTGTTTGATTCTCCTCTGCGTCCTGATGAGCCTTGACCTCCCCTTCGGTTGTCCCAGTCTGATTCATCACTATAGCTGCGCAGGTTTCCTCTCCGTGAAGACGCAGCATCACGATGAACACCGTTGCGGTTTGAGCTGCCGCTGGACTGACTTGACTGCCGGGGTCTCTGATCATTGGTCCGCCGAGAGCTCTGTTTCGGTCGGCCCAAAATTGGAGGCAGCTGGATGACCCTGCGCTCCACACCTTGGACCCCCATCTCATCCAGGGCAGAGAGCATGCTGGGCGGCCTAGCTGGAATGGATTGAGGTGGTGGTGATGCGTAATGGGGTTGCTGGGCTGCGTATTGAGGCTGAAGGTTTTGGAGTGGGACTCCTGTGTAGTGATGTTGAGGTTGGAGCATCGGGACGGCCATATCCATCCCTTGTACTTGGTTCTCCAGAAAATCTAACATCTGATTATTGGCACGTACATTTCCATTCATGCTGCCATTAGCATGGTATCCGTGAGGTACGAATTGTGGGACAGGTTGAGGAGGAGGGATAGCCATCGGTGCCATGGGAAGATTGTGTTTGGATGAATGTTCAGAAAAAGAGCCTGCGGTGGACAAATTATTAGTGTGAGTTTATTACAGATCTTTTATGTACCTTAACAAATTATTTTTTAAAAAATGTTGTACTGACCTGAATATAGTAAAGGATTTGCTTGAGAAGATGGATTTGAGGCAATGGGGGCATAGATGGGCTGGCCATGAAACCATGGTACCATTGCCTTTTGAGCTTCACGCATCATCTTGTGGCGCATGACAGCTAAGACAAATGAGCATGGTAAATATTTTAATTTTCTATACTTTAAATTGTATACAATGATTATGCAAAAAAATTATACTTTTTACTAAAAGTCACTTTAGTGTTACAAATTGGTATTATATTGCATTTAAATTTTGATTGTTAATTTGATTATTAAAATAATATTAGTATTATTAATACAAGCCATTCATATTTACAATGCATATACTGTATTTTCATAGTCAACTAATTGATTGGAATTATGTTGCACGTTTTTTGATTATCATTATTAATATTTATGATTAATAATATGATGTACTGTTGTAATACTAATTTAGTTTTCATGGTCAAAAAAGTAAAACTGAAAGATTTAATACCATAATAATAATTATGTGGTGTCATTTTGTCATCGGGTTCGTTCTTCTTATCTCACTTAACTAATCCAAGATGATTTGACAGATCCTGGATCTTTTGATCTTGAAAACTGATCTCTGGCTAATTTGGTTCTTCGCAAATCAAATTAAAATGTCTGGATGAACTGATCTGAGATTGCTGGTTTGTTGTGATTGTGAAGGACTGATCTATCGATCCTCGAAATCATGACATCATCTGATTAATATTCAATTATCCATGTAGGCAAAATTTTACAAAATTTGTAGTAAACTGTTTGTTAAATATGATATGCAATAAGTTTCCACATGTGTTGTGAACTGCAGGCTTACACTTTCATGTGTCAAGAGTATTTAATTTTTTATTTAGTTTTACATTTTAGAGCAGATTTTCTTTATTATAATAGCCTAGGCCTTTTTAAGTTTCTTAATCTGCGAATTAAATTTTGCATCAAAAAAGCATTTTGATATCGATAAAGTTGTCTGCAACTTCTGTAAAGCATCAAATCACTGTCATATTAGCTGTCAAAACATGTGCATGACTGCCTAAATGTATTATTCCTTTAAAAAACAAACAAACAAAAAACAGTCAAATACTGTACATGTCTATTATCATACACAAATTGTAAAGCTGGGTCAGTATAGTATGCGTTTGTATCTAAAAAGTCAGTATTAATAAATTTTCTCTTTGATCCCTTGGGAAGAACCACCCCACCCCGTATCTCCCCATACTTTTATTTCGGAGTGCAGACTGCATAAGTCTTATTTATATATTTTTTAAAAACTTATTTGTATATAACATAAATATTATTAATAATTTCATATTAAATGTTTCAAACTAATATAAATTATAAATGTGTAAATTAATTTTTTTTAAACTATTTTACAATTTTCCCAAGTGTATGTAACCTATAGGTTAATACTGTAAGAAAATATCAGCCTTCCGTACGTACTTACAGTATTACCTTTGCTTGAGAAGACCCGATCTAATCTTGTTTATCAATCTAATCCTGTTTATATGAAATAAGACACCAGAACTGTTGCTATGACAACAACTCTTGGATGAGTTTTGAAGAACGAAACGATCCTGGATCATGTCAAATCGTCAATAACCAAATCGAGTAATTGAAAAATTGAGTAATCCACGTACAAAGAACGAACCCCAGGTGTCATTGTAAAAACTAACAACCAGAAATATCGCACTGTGATATAATATCTTGTGTGATAGATCTACAGTCAAAGAAGAAAAAAAAAAAGAGGCATAAAAAAGTATCAATGAATACCTTTTTCAGGGCAACAGCAGGTGCGAGGACAGCAGGGACAGCGGACGTAACAGCAGCAGTTCTGAGGACAGCACTGACAGCAGCAGACCCCGATCAGGATGATCAGTAGTAGAGCCCCGAGGATGATGAGCAGCACAGTCAGCCAGTCTGAGAGGTAGAGGAGTGAGTGAGTGACCTCATCAGCACCAAAAAAAATTGTTTTGAGCTTAAAGCCAGTCATCAGAAGGCTGATACTTACTATAAACAATGAGTCTGATTTCCTTGTCGGAGTCTCCCACAACATCACCCGGTGCATCAATGGAACAGAAATACATGCCATTGTCCCACCACATGATCTCATTCATGGACAGATCAGCATCTGAAACAAACAGTGAACATGCTAATTAACACATTATTGTAATGAATAGTCTATTGTTACTATTTGTTAGAGCTATGTTATGGTATGGTTATAGTATAATGTTTTTGAGCTTGTTATGCATTATTACTGTAATTACATTAAAATACAGTGGTAATTAGCCCTAAAATCTACTGTATTATTAATCATCAACCTGATCAACAATTTGGCTGGAAAATGTGCATTTCATTTATATTTCCAAATTTAAACTTCTTTTTGTGATTATCCACTATATAATTAGCTCTAAAACCCATCTGTATTTTACATTAACTCTATTAAAAGGCCTCTAAACTATTACAACTTGATATACAAACTTGGTTGCAAAAAAGTCTTAATACAGTACCTACTAATTTCATACTTTTAATCATTATTTTGTTTTACCTTTTTTTTTTAAAGAAAATACCCTTTTATAAAAACATCTACTCTAAGGTTATAGCTCATGTTGTTGTGAAATATTATGACAATTTAAATATATATATATATATATATATATATATATATATATATATATATATATATATATACACACACACACACATATATACAGTTCAAGTCAGAATTATTAGCCCCCCTTTGAATTTTTTTCTTTTTTAAATATTTCCCAAATGATGTTTAACAGAGCAAGGAAATTTTCACAGTATGTCTGATAATATTTTTTCTTCTAGAGAAAGTCTATTTGCTTTATTTCGGCTAGAATAAAAGCAGTTTAGAATTTTTTTTAAAAAACATTTTAAGGTCAATTAAAAATTATCAGCCCCTTTAGGCTATATTTTTTCGATAGTCTACAGAACAAACCATCGTTATACAGTAAATTGTCTAATTACTCTAATCTGCTTAGTTAAATTAATTAACCCAGTTAAGCCTTTAAATGTCACTTTAAGCTGTATAGAAGTGTCTTGAAAAATATCTAGTCAAATATTATTTACTGTCATCATGACAAAGATAAACTAAATCAGTTATTAGAAATGAGTTATTAAAACTATTATGTTTAGAAATGTGTGGGAAAATTCGGAATTGGGAAAAAAATAAACAATATTTTTGTTTTGGCGGCTTCAATAATTCTGACTTCAACTGTATAACTTTAAAAATTGTTATAATTTGTGACACCTCTTGCAGGGTCCTGACTCACTGTTTTTAATGGAGATTTTGCGTTGTCGATACTCCGTTCCCAGAATAGGTTCATTGATGCCTCTTTTCTGAATCACTATGCGAACTGTTCGCTTGCTGTCTGGACAGTCATTTGCTGGATCCTGCTTCATGTTCAGAGCTGCCTGATAAGCTAAATAAAGAGAGAACCAGATACGATCACAATCAATCAGCATATCACTTTCCCCTGTTCTTCAATAAAGATCTCCAACTGTATACAGTATGCCAGTACTCCAACAGCACTCACCAGCGGAGTAGTACTCCAGCACTGGATCCAGACAGAAGGACTTGTACCGCCATGTGACCAAAACATCCTGTGGGCTTGCAGAGGTAGAATAATCACACCGCAAAGTGACAGAACCAAACAGCATGGTATGTCTCTCTGTCTCAGGAACAGTAACCTGGATAGAGAAAATCTCTGCAAAAGGAGATTAACACTGTTAATCAACAAATTATTGCATTTTATGTACTTACATTTTTCATTCTTTCATTGACATTTAGTCATGCTTCTGAAACCTGCTTAGTTAACCGAATGAACCTAGTTAAGCCTTTAAATGTCACTTTAAGCTGTATAGAAGTGTCTTGAAAAATATTATTTACTGTCATCATGGCAAAGATAAAATAAATCAGTTATTAGAAATGAGTTATTAAAACTATTATGATTAGAAATGTGTTGAAGAAAATCTCTCCGTTAAACAGAAATTAGGGAAAAAAAATAAACAGGGGGCTAATAATTCAGAGGGGGCTTATAATTCTGACTTTAACTGTGTGTGTGTGTGAGTGTGTATATATATTCAACATAGCAGATCTTATCATTTTTTAAATACTACTACTACTACTAATAATTATTATTATTACTATTATTATAGTTTTGGATAAGTCAGTAATTAGGAACAAATACATTTTTATTAAATTGTATGCATTTGTTTTTAAGTGCAATGTTTAATTTAACAAACATACCCATACCAATACATTCAAACAATTAAAATTATATAATTTTTCTTAATTTGGCCTGCAGTGTTTGAAAAGCAGGACAATTTGTACTAAAATATTACACATTTTACAGTTTTTTATGTATTTAAAGGGTGAAATATTACAATTTAAACAAAAAATAAACATATTTGACAAACTTTATGCTGTTTGCATTAACAAGATGATCATCACACAACTATAAATTATCCACAAGGATGCAAGGGTTAATTAATAGGCTGAAATAAGGCTTGGTAGTCACGTGATCGGGTTTATCGGCCTGCTGTTTGCACCTGCTGGTCATTAACCTCTCAATTTACAGAACTCACAAAAGAAATGTCTTAAAAACGCTATACTATGACTAAAATACATCATCTGATGCCTCAGTTTAAACTCAGGCAGTTCTTTTGATGTCAGCTTACCTTCTGGAAATACGCAGAGTAGAAGCGCAAGCACCTTGAGTCGCAGTTTTTGTTTCATGTTTCCCGGTTACACTGAAGTTTTTAGTCTCTTACCGTCTGTACAGCACAATCCTATTTTAACTAATATATCATTATATATACGCTTGTCATCACGTCATCGATAACATTTGACGGAAGTACATCCAGAAATCTTGTTATTGGCTTCTACTCTCTATCGAGTCTGTAGTGTAAACACACCTTTGCTCTGTGAAAGTCGGACCCCTCCCCCATTCCAGGATGACGATGTTGGCCACACCCACCAACAGGTGCACAACAATGGCAAAAACTAAAGCGTCGTCTTGTTACTCTGTTAAGTTATTCATTTTTGATTATTCTTCAAAATTTAATTCTATTGTTTTCAAGTTATTCATTTAGAAATGTATTTTCGCTCAAAATGAAGTGATTGTTACTTTGTTGTCGTCAGTACTTCATTAGTTGTGCCATGTAGCCACAAGAGGGCACCAGTTAGTCTTTTATCTACAAGACGTTTCTCCCATAATAATATCCAGCTGAGAATAGTACGCAAAAACCACCGATAAACCAGCCAACAAACTATTCTGACAAGACGTGGAAGCAGCAAATCAGCTTAGACATCTTCTGCCCCGTGGCCCTGAGCGTTGTCTGTGCTGAAGTGAACAATGGGTCTACTGTGGAACACATGATCACAATGCTGTTTATTAAAACTGTCAAAGGAACAGGTAAGCCTAATTTAATTACAACTTGTGAATTTCAAAGATAGGTTCATTTAAATTGCACATTTAGCTTTGAATAGCACATTTAGTTTAAACTGTTTTGGTTACTGTTACTGTGAAGAGTCCAGGGCAGGCCTTTAGTCAGGGGGGTTGGGGTGGTTTGGAAGACCCACCCCTCACTGACAAAGGTCAAGATTTTTTTTTTTTTATTGCATTATAACACAAATACAATAAGGCAAAATTCGATTAACAACTTTTGTCTACATTTACAGAACAGAACACAAAAAATAATCAAATCAACAGGATAAAAATACATACTTAAACATAGATTAGTAACACAGACAAAAAGCCATTTACACTAACGGGTCTTTTATTAATAATTTTTTTCAATAATCTAAACAGTCTTCTTCCTGATTTTAATTTGATCAGCTTTAAAGATTTACAGTATAACCAAAATTCCTTTTGGAAATAAAGGTCCAGAATTTGTCCTGTAATGAGCTCATTTGTCCTATTTTGACTGCTATGCTATCATAAATATGAAAATAACCCTTCGAAAAAAGGCTTTAAGACTAAGCGGAATCCTCTGTTGTCTGTGACTTTGTGTGACTTCAGCTAATAAGTTTTGGCCAATGCTAACAAACATTTTTATGAGTCCAACATCCAGCTGTGCAAGAAAACACACAATCTGAAGTAAAACATGTCATATTTCGCTACTGTATTGTTATAATCAGTGAAAACGCATTACAAGTAACTTTTATTCTAAATCTTTTAATAATTTTTTATTGAAATGGCCAAATTCTGACTGAGGAAGGTTAAATGTGCTGGCCTGTTTATTTTTTTGTCTAATAAATGACAATAGGCCACAGTTTTTCATTTAAAACTTTAACAGATTCCTATTTTTTTCTAATGATATATGATGTAATTAATTTGTATTTTAAAAGTAAATTTCTTTCTCTATTCTAAATCCTTAGGAAATATTTAGTTAAGGCTGGGCAATTTGGTATAAATCTCAATCAATTGAACATTTTTACTGGATTACGATTAATGAATTATTATTTTATGTATTTATTTTTGCCCTTTTATTTCACTGACAAGTTTTGTACAGTAAACATTCACGCATATTACAAGTGAGAGATTTTTTTAATGAAGAGTGCATTACTTGATTTTAAAATAATTAAAGGAAACACACTATATACAACTAAGATTATTTATTAAACATCAATATTGAACATCTGAATTTAAAACACACATTGCCTAAAACCAACAGTCCCCTTTTTCTTATTAAAAAAAGTGAAAATACATAACTTTTGGAAACAAAATAAATTATTTTCATTGTTTTTCATATTAAAACTAAGCAGGATCTCTTCTAAATAAAATAACTCATGTATATCCTGTAAATAATATTTTAAACAGTGCATTTCTTGCATTTTCTGTAAACAAATATTCATTTCATGTAAATAATAATTTTAATGTAATAGAAAATTACATTTTAGTCACTGCTATCAAGCTGACCAATCACAAAGATTGCCACAGAAGCTTGACACAGAAGTATAAACAGAGCGCGGTCACATTACTCCACACACGGTAGGGAAAATAATTTTAAAAGATTGACCTGGAAAAAATTTGATCGATTATTGGTTCTGAATGACGATTTCAATTTATCGCCCAGCCCTATATTTGGTACATCAAAAAGTGTGATTATGATGACCATCCGACAAGCCAATTCAGCTAAAAAAAATTGTGCTTAAAATGTCACTAAATCGCAGTATTTAAATCTCATCATTAAAAGAAAATAAGGCAAATACTGCAAAAAGGTCCAATTTTTCAGAAAAAAGAACCACCCTTTTCACCAGGCTGTCTACAGGCCAGTCTAAACATTACATTGGTGGGAAATTGTTTTTCAGTTATGGTTTAATAATGTATATGATTAAGTCCAGCACAATGTGAGAGAGCTTGAAAGGACGACAGATACAAAAATGATTTAAACAACGTTTTGCAACCAAACACCTGTGAGGGCTTGTATCAGATTGTTTCCTGGTATTGTAAACTCTTCCTGGAAAGAAGCATCACTTCCCTCACAGTATCCAGTTCAGTTTCCTACTTGGTCTTAAATCTGCTGAATTATTATTGTTTGCCCATATTTTCTTGTTTTCTTTTGTATGTTGATGAAGCAAGAGCAAAGAAGTGCCATTTGGACACTTTATTAGGAAGGCTAGACCTTTCTAGTACCCAGATGACCTTTATTTGCTTTCAGAACTGCCTTATACTTTTGGCAAACATTCAGCAATTTGCTGGAAACATTCCTCAGAGATTTTAGTCCCTATTGACATGACATCTTCACACAGTTTCTGCAGTTTTATCAGCTGCACATCCATGGTGCGAATCCCACATTTTAGCACATCCCAAAGGTGCTCTGTTGGATTGAGATCTATGGACAGTTATTGAAGTATAATAAAACTCATTGTCATCTTCAAGAATCTTGTTTGAGATTATTTGAGTTTTGTGACATGGCACATTATTGCAGAAGATATCCATATTAAGATCATACACATCATACACAAGATCATACAGATGGACAACATTTCTCAAGTAGGCTGTGAAGTTATTAAACATTCATAACGTATGTTCCACACTATTATACCACCAGCAGTAGTATTAATCATTTATATAGGATGCTTTTTAGCCGACATATGAGACCAGGCAACCCTTTTCCAATTTGTTATGGTTCATGAGCCATGTGATTTATAGCCCCAGTTTGCTGTTTTTTCAGTAGACACGAGTGGTACAGCTGTGATTCTCTGCTGTACGGATGTGTTGTGAGGTCACCCTGGTTGTAACAAGTAGTTATCGGAGTAATTCTCTTTTGACCTCTAGCATCAACAGGGCATTTTCACCCACAGAACTTCTGCTCTCATTTGATATTGTCTATATATCTGACCACATATTTTCTGTAAACCCTTCAGATGGTTGTGCTTAAGTCACAATCCTGACTGTTTTTCATACTTTCGCTGAATAAAAAAAAAATAATAATAATTTAAAGAAAGCTGGAAACCTGTAACCACTGACTATGGATGCGAGTAGTTACAGGTAGGGCAGCACAATATATTGTTTCAGCATAGACATCGCAATGTGCAAATCTGCAATAGTCACATCGCAGGATCTGCAATATTGAGTTGGGCTTGTAATAACCAGAAAACAATTATGGTAATTTAAATTGTTAGTGATATGTAAATATAAACATTGTGTGAAGATAAAACTTATCCATACATCATAATTAAGAAGTCATAAAATGCAGGCCTATATTATTATATCACTGAATGTCCTTTTCCATGTTTTATCTTAATAAAATCTCGACATTTTAAATGATTTGTTTTCTTAAAATGAATTCACAACTATAATAAATTGTTTTTAAAACTGAATCTTTACTTGACTTAACTACTCCATCACAAATTTGCGTATTTATTATAATTACGTTAAAAATTTAATTCGTTAGACCCTCACCATACCAAATATTATAGAAAACAATGTTATGTGTATAATTTGTATAATAATACTTCTAGGTGTTTTTTGGGGCTCCCCAAATTTCCTGGGGCCCTAAGGGGCTGCTTGCTTTGCTTATTGGTTAAATCCGCCCCTGCTTATAAGCTGCAACTTTCTAGTAAAATGCAGGCACAGTTTTTAGGCCTGCATGTGACAATGCAGACTTCAAGCGAGTTTAAACCATTTGGGCATGATGTGTAGCTTTAACAAAGAATAATTGAATTTAATCATTTCTACAATGAAGACTATAGTAGTCAACATTTGAAGCGGATCACAAAAGTTTTTCATATTTGCCCTGAGACAAGAATGGATGTTGATGAATAGTTTTATGAAAGGTATTTTACATTTGATCTTTTAATTTCTTTGCCTCAATACTTCTAGACTCATCAGAAAACCATAAAGAACATTTTAGTTCTTTTGTATCTTTGTTTTGATAAATTTTTGCTTGAAATAACTTTATTATATTTCACGCAGTTACAAAATCATCACAATCTATATAAAATTACAAATTCTTACCAAATAGTTATTAGTTATATTGTGAAATTCTATTCACATCACAATATACAGTTAAAGTAAGAATTAATAGCTCCCTTTTGATTTTTTTTTCTTTTTTAAATATTTCCCCAATGACCATAACTACCCTAACCTGCCTAGTTAACTTAATTAACCTAGTTGAGCATTTAAATGTCACTTGCAGCTGTATAGAAGTGTCTTGAATAATATCTAGTAAAATATTATGTACTGTCATCATGGCAAAGATAAAATAAATTAGTAATTAAATTGGTTATTAGAAATTAGTTATTAACTTGTTGAAAAAATATTCTCTCCGTTGAACATAAATTGTGGAAAAAGTAAACAGGGGGGTTAATAACTCTGCCTTAAACTGCATACCACAGAAAAACAAAATATTGCAATGTCAGTTTTTTACAATATCAAGCAGCTCATGTTGCAAGTTTCCATCACTCTTCGGAATATCTATTGTGTTCAAATGAGGAAAGAAACTCATAAAGGTTTGGAAACACTTGAGAGAGAGTAAATGATCATTTTTGGATGAATAATTCCTTTAAATTACCTTTCTTTCCCTGTCTAATGGATGTTTTTTTTTAATTCAGCAGATGCATAAATGCATTGATGTGATTGGCTCATTAGAAATTTGCATTAACAAACAAGAGTACCTGATGAAGTGGTTTGTAAGTGGTGCATTGATTAATTTTTTTTTATCATGAATACAAAGTTTGTTTTTAATAGGCAGAAAAAAACACACCAAGTGTTCATATCAAAATCATTTTAAAACTGTGCAGTACAAATAAATGGCACATTATCAATCATTTATCCTTCCCTTGAGAGCCAACTTAATAACACTGACACAAATGTACAGTACAGTGCATGCAAAGGCGATGGCAATAATGAAAAATCCGAGACAGTGTCTCAATACAGTACTGAGGATAAACAAAACATCAAGGAATGTTTAGAGCACTTGAATATCATTTGAACACGTCCTTTTGACATAATTTAGTGCAGCTGCAATCTAAGGACTAATGAAGATTGGTTAGATCTTCTGATATAACTGAACAATATAAAAAATAAAACGCACACAAACGCTATGTCTTGCCCTTGACCAGCAAAAGTTCCCAAGCTCTTCATGTCTGTGTGATCCTGCATAAAATGTGTCTTGCTGACTGATTGATGATTAGTGTCTGGGTATTTCTCTTCGGCTTGATGGTGGTGTTATTAGTATGATGTCAGCTCAGTCTGATGACGTCACACAATTAGAGAGTCTCTGCTTAGATGAGTGGTCTGTTAAAAAACAGCAAGAGCCACACATTAGACACCATTAGCATGATGCAGCGTGTGCAGATGTGGTGTTAGTTTGCCAGTGTATTGCAGTGCTGCGAGTCCATTAGAGTTAGTGAAGCTTCTTATGACACATTCAGACGAACAGAACAAAGACATTAAAGATGCCTGAGAAGACGACCGTTTTGATCATTCAAAGTGGACTTTTACATACATTCTTGTAAAGAATAGGATTTACATTTCAGCATATACAAAAAGCACTGTACATTTAAGAATATTTCATATTCAGGTTTTTCTTTGGAAAGCAAACAAAAAGTACAAAAACATCTAGGCTAATCTATGGAAATGTGCTTTCAGAAATACAAATGAAGGCAATTGTGAGATAAAACAAGAAATAAATCACATTGTGAGAAATACTGTAAAATAACTAATCATTTTAAGATATACTGTAATCACAATTATAAGAAATCTTCTTTCTGTATTTTGCTTATTATATACATCAATCTGTGGTCAGTAAGTTATCAAGGAGTACGTTTACATGGACACCAATAATCCAATTTTAATACAATTAAGACAATACTTTGATTAAGATTCTACCATGTAAACAGGGATTTTTGATGACCTTAATCTGACTAAAGTCATAATCGAACTAAACAGAAATTGAATTAAGACATGTGGAGTATGACGATTTCAGTCGCATTATTGAAGTGCAGTACAGACATGTAAACGCTGCAATCAAACTACTACCATCATGTAGGATTTTCGTCGCATTTTGCAACAGAATAGTTTATAAACACACCTAGCTGTTTGACACTATTCTCTGCACCTACCGAGTCAGTGAAGGACTACAGACATCTGCATCGTGAAATGCTGAGGTTGTGTTTCCTATACGGCGTGCGGTCTCAAATTTCAGTAAAACAACACTTTTCCAGCAGTTCATACTTACATCCAATATCTCGTTTGTCACGGGGGAATGCATGTATTGTTCCTGAATGAAAGTGAAAGTGAATTTAGCAGTTGCAAAAATTAAACACCCGAAATTACATGAAACTCTGGAGGAAATGTGAATAGCGCAGTGATGCAATGACGTTAATCGAATTATGTGCTATAAGTTATAACATGTAAAACGGGATCATGAAAGGAACATTCAAATATTATTGTCTTATTCAGATTAAGGCAAATAATTCGATAACTGATGTCCATGTAAACAAAGTCACTGTTGTTGACAGAAGTCTCATGATCACCAAGGCTGCATTTGTTGGATAAAAATACAATAAAGTAGTAATATTGTGAAATCTTATAATCTAAAATATTTGTTTTCTGTCTGAATATATTTTATTATTAATCATTGTTTATTTTAAAATAATAAACGTCTTTACTGTTTCTTTTGACTTTAAAAGTATTAATAATTGTTTTTGAGTATTTTACAGTAGCTCAAAATTCTATGTATTAGGGAGAAGCAAATTCTCTGTTATACAGGCAGCTACAAAATCATTTGAAGCAGTAGGAATAGCTTTTATTTTTGAAGATTATTTTTGATTTATCTTAATTTGCTAATTATGCCAGTTTTATTTATAGGAATGTGATTGAGAGAAGCCAAAAGTCCACATATCAAGGAATAACATGATTTCAGAAACTCACAGTAGGGCTCCAATCATTTTTCAGACTACTGTACGTAAACATGTTTGGTAAGCGGAGATATTTTCAACAAGACACGACTTGCATACAAAAATAGAGACTATACATGTCATATTAATGGAATCTAAATTGTCCCTTCATGTTTTTTTTTTAAGTCTTGAAGGAAGTTTGGTCCACTCTTCAGTCAACAGAAACCCAGACAGACGACTACAGGTAACTCACCAGTTTCCTGGGTTTGTCCCTGTCCTCCCTGCGCTCCTGTAGCGTCTGGGACAGTCCATGAGGGGGACGTGTGTATGAAAAAGGCCTCATGGCAGGATCAGCAGTCCTGTACCGTTCCCTCCCTGTGGGCTCTTCAGTTCTAAACCTCTCCCCCTCTCTTTCAGAGTACGGAGGTAAAGGATCCTCCTCTTCGGGACGATTGCTTGGTGACCTGCTCTGGTAACAGTCGCTGCTCTTCTTGGAACTCCCTTTCGAGGGTGTATCGCTGTCATCATCAACCCGTCCACCTCGCTCTCCATGGCCCCTTGCCTTGCGCTCCAGTAGACTGTTTAGGTAGGTATCATCATATGACCTCTGACGAGAAACATAGCGCTCGCTGTCTGCGGTATCACGTCTTTTTGGTGGGGAAGGTGGCGAACCTCGGCGGCGCCAGTCACTATCATCATCCTCACGAGGGTAGCGAGGCCCGTTACGGTATGATGTGGGATGGTCCCTTGTCCTCGGAGCCATTTCAAAGTCACGCTGGGGTCCGCGAATGTCTCCTCTTCGACGACCGTATGGGCCATAAGACATGGCGAACTCCTCCAGCTCATCCAGGGACACGGTGCGTCCCCTGCCGTCAAAGGCTTTGCGGGGCAGGTGCTCAGATCGACAGTTCCACCTGCACAAGCATTTATGGCATTATTAGCAGCACATTTATAGAGTAATAAAACTAAAGTTTCACACAAAGTCATTTCAGATTAAAATGTAACACTTTATTCAACTAACATACCCAACAAGCATTTCATTAATTTATTAACTCTCCTTTGGCTTAGTGCCTTATTTATCAGGGGTCACCACGGCAGATTGAACTGCCAACTATTCCGGTATATGTTTTCCGCATCGGATTTTCTCATTCACACTCTCATTCCCACACACACTCATTCACTACTAAGGAAACAAAAACAAGAATTTATTGTTTAAAATAAACCTAATAGACATCTAATACTGTAGATGACTAAACACTGGTGTCTTGCTAAATTTGAGCTGTCAGTGAAAATCTAATAGACGTCTAAGAATAGCCCAAAACTACACTAGTCATCAAATGGATTAGAATGAATGACTACTACACATCTGAAGTCTGTCTAATCTGTGTATTTGATGACAAGTCTAGTTTTGAGGTGTGGGGTCTATTAAGTTTTCACTGACAGCCCAAATTTAGCCTTGTTTTAGCCAAGAAATCTATGTTTATACATATATTAGACTAAGTCCATTAAACACAAAATTGTTTGGTATGTAACTTGCACTGACTGATCATAGAATATATCAATGCCTTTGTATTGTCTCAATATGGACACCATTAAAGCATTTTTCTAAGGCACAAAAATTGCTTAAGTATCCTAATTGAACTATGGCCTAGTTCAGTCTAAGCCCCTAATTTTCCCTATTAATTGTCCCAAAGAGGACTGCTAGTTTGACTGTTGTTTTATGAAAGACCAAGGACCTCAGCTGAACATCATCTTCTTTAATGTCCTAATGAAGTGAAAAAATAGGCATCCTAAGAACATAAATGTACATCTTGGAAACTGACAGCAAAATTTCTTTTTGAAGGAACTGTCCCAAAAACCCAAAAACACAATGTTTATTTATTTATTTTTCTATCATAATTTTGTTATACTATATTATTTAATATAGTATTAATATAGTATTATAATATAATTTTTTCTAGTATTAGAAGTATAATTAAAACATTATGTTTCCCCCAAGAACCCATTTAAAAAAAAAAAACTCATTAAATGAACTCAATTT
The DNA here is from genome assembly GCF_903798145.1 of Danio aesculapii. Taxonomy (NCBI): domain Eukaryota; kingdom Metazoa; phylum Chordata; class Actinopteri; order Cypriniformes; family Danionidae; genus Danio; species Danio aesculapii. The sequence goes on from NC_079443.1 coordinate 35,278,168, forward strand.
AATTGAGGGCAGGATTTCCATCCAATAAATTTGTTTAGCACCAATTAAAAATATATATATATTTACACAATTAAATGCAATTAAGTTGGTCCAACATGATTTTATTGAATAAAAGTTTAAATACATTTCTATTTTTATTTAACTTAAACTCAAAAGTCTGATACTATCATGTATGTCTATTATGTGTCGTACATTTCAAAGTATCTTAGTTTTATTTAAGTTATCCTAAATGAACTAAAAGAGACATTTTTAAGCATAGTTCATGAGTTACATATACAGTTGATAGAGACCTGATCTCAGAACTAATTTTAGGACAGTTATTGCTCACTGAGCAAAGCAACAAACTGCATTTTTGCTAATTAAGCTGCCAACACCCAAAGCAATCAATCTCCAAACTCAAAGCATTACATGAAACTCTTCTAAATCTTCAAACTGAAGTAAAAATTCAACTCTAAAAATTATTTCTATTAAATTTAAACACCTAAGATTATTTTATTGTCAACATTTTCCTCTATTAATTCAATCCCATGCAAAGCATGCTGGGAACTACAAATTCCCTAACCAGGTAGTTGAACCAACACAATTCCTTCATGTTGTCCCAACACAAAACGCTTAAGTTAACTTGATGGTTTAGAAATTTAGGTCAACTGAACAAAAAACAAATAAATTGCCAAAGAAATGACAAGAATTGTGTTGTTTTAGTACATTTTAAACCGGTAGTTTGAGCAAGCAGCAGTAATCATTTTTTTGAGTGTGATGCCAGTTTGAAAACCTTTGTGCGAAATTATTATTTTAGTCACAAACATATACTCAAATTGTACCTGTTGTCATGCTCATCCAGAGAGTGATCGCTCTGATAATGTGATGGGCGAAGCCCGTGGCCAATCGATGCTGTTCGGAGTCGCGGCTCATCCATGTGATCAATGATTGGCGGCAGTGCCTTCCTCTGGACCTGCCGATAGGTCTGTCTGAAGTCTATGTCACCGTCATGCAGAGAGCTCAGTTCTGATAGGTTGTCGGCTGCTGAGACAATAATGACATCATCATGGAAATGATGTTCTGCATTTCTTTCACGACACTAAAACAATTACGTAAAATAACACTAATCTGCAGCAGAAAATTATGTATATATGGCAGAAATTATGAACATGGTTAGAATATTATGGATTTTCATGATCAGGAGTCATGCACAAATCAAAAGTGTAGTTTAGAGGAACAGTTTATCTAAAAATAAAATATCTAATCATGCTGTTCTAAACCTTTATGAGTTTCTTCTGTGCAAAAAAAACAACAAAAAGATTTAGAAAAAATATATGTTTTTGTCCATTTAGTGAACATTACTGGCTCTTTTGGATGAATTATTTAAATTTGTTATATGGACAAACGGACACAGAAGATAGAAAATAAATCAGGTTTAGAATAATAAACGATGACAGATATTAATTTTGGATGAACGCAATGTGGTGCGTAAATTACACATGCAACCTATAATTGAATAAGTTATAATGAAGATGATATGAATTATTGATGTCTCAGCTGACCATGGTTGTCATCAGTCATCACTAGGTTTAAATTCTGCCTTCCTTATCCAGAAACATGCTGACTTAAGTACAGGCTTACATGGATGACTGGCCCCCTTGGTAGGGTGGAATTGCGCCAGGTCCCTCTCTAGGTAGTACACAACCTTCATAGCGTCCTGACCCTGACTGGCTTGGAGTCGATAACCACTGCGCACTGTGGACACACACAGGACCTGTGTGTTGCTACTGTGTCCTTGTTAACCACACATCCAGCGCATCATTGAAGATTAAAACACTCACACAGTACTAATTACAGGTTAATTCTTATAGAGAGACATGCACAAATAATGTAAATTGAAGGAATTTCTGGGGAAAATGTTTCATTTTAGCTGGCCGTTAGCACAAAGCTCTCTCTCTCTTACTATCTGTCTGAGAAACTACTGAGTAGTGCAACATAACAATAAAAAATGAGGATTATCAGTATTTTAGTATATAAAACAAAATATATATAAATTATTATATTATCTAAATATTTTAAGTGAATTTAGTATAATATATAAGAATATAAATATATAAGTATTATATAAATATATAAGTAAAGCGAAGAGACAAATTTGCACCAGCAATTACAGTGAAGGGCTTTAGCTTGTTAAAAATGTTAAAAGCAACTTATATTACAGCTTTTAAAATGTTTTTTCTATAGGGATTCACCAATATACAAAATTTTGTTATTTGGCCAAAATCTCAATAGTTAAATGCTGACAATCGATATACTGTAGAAACCAATAAATAAAAAAAATTATATCAATTATTCTGAGCCTGATCACAAAAACAAAACACAAACAACTATTTTTCTTCACTGATGAAATCAAAGGAACTGCAAGGAAACATCTAGATCTTTCTTCTTTCAAAATCATTTACAAATTGCGGTTCTGAGGTCCTGTCTTCCCAACACAATTTCTTCTGTTCTCCCTATCATGAACTAAAGCATACGTCTACTACTGGCACCAAAACCCCTCATGGCAAGCAATAATTAATTTTATTTTATGGTTGATATTCAAAACATATAAAATAAGCATTAATAGGCTATTATATATGACATTATATATACATTATATAATATATTTCAAGTTTCAATTCTGTATTATGATGCTGCAGTGTGTCCCAAATGAATGCAATTTGTCTAGTGAAGTGAACTATAATGGATACAGAAATAGAAAACAGAATAATAAGGAGCAATGAGCACTGCATAGGGACCCAATCAATCGAGACGCAGCTGTAGACATTCAATGAACCAATTCCCCTTCAGTTTTTCCACTTAGCTGAGTGAAAAGTAATTGTTGATACACACTTTCAGTGTGAAAGCATTCAACTTATAGACAAAACAACTGCCACCTTTACAATGCCAACAAGCTTGTTCAACTGGCACCTTTAAATAGTGCTCTATTTTCTATTCTTTGTAAACTGATTAACAGATGTTCAAAAACATACTCCAATACCTCAGGCTGTCTCGCCTCATCTAACCAAACTTCCTTCTGATTTAAGTCCACTATATGGCCTGTTTTTTCTAATATTGCTATGAGCTGAAGATGATGTTAGTTGAGCTTGATTTGAGTTAGATGATGCAGAATAAAGGCCCGTTCACACCAAGCATACTAACTATAAATATAAATATAACAATAAATGTTTTTGTGCCCACACCAACGAATGATAATGATTTGTTTATTTTTTGTTTATGTATAACACCCTTGGAACCAGCAGAGGTCCTTAGTCTGCTACTTGCATATCTGACCACTGAATCCAGCTTGTGTAACTTAATCCAGTTTTTCTCAACCATGTTCCTGGAGGACCACCAGCTCTGCACATTTTCCATTTCTCCTAAGCCAAACACGCCTGATTCAGATCATCAGCTCATTAGCAGAGACTGAAAGACCTGTAATGGGTGTGACAGTCAAAGAAGACATTTAAAACATGCAGTGCTGGAACATGGTTGAGTCAGTGTTGTGGGATGAAAACTACACAAATTATTTTCCCCCAGAATTTTCAAAAAAGGCAACACGAAGAAAATGAAACTAGCACTGGATATCTAGGCTGCTTTTACTTGTATACTTCAATTAGCCAGCCTGGCTCTCAAAACTTTCATGTATTTTTCCATGTTTTCAAGATGAAAAAAGTGAAAGGTGTTTTCACTTTAAATAATCTTTGAAAAGAGAGCTTAACATCAAGTAGAGCGTCTCCACAATGTCATCTGTGGCTTTAAATTGCACAAGCCCTTTATATTTCAATGGATTCTGCATGGCAGTCAGTGTTTTGTCATTTATTAGCTGTGAAAAAATCATTCTGAAAGTAATCCCAATAATATTGTTTCTCTACATCTTTATTGTTATAGTTGTGGTCTGAACTGTGCTGTTGTTTTACATTCAAAACGATTATTAGAACAATGTCTTTATCGTTATAGTTATTATGCATGGTGTGAACAGGCCTGTAAAGTTTCATTTAACTTTCAGACAGACATTGTAAATCAGAACAAGCAAAGATGTTAAAACTCTGTATTTGTCACTTACTTCCAGCTATATTGTTTTCAACTGAGGGAGGCACTGTAGGCAGCTTGGGTTCAATGATAGATGATGCGGCTGGAGGAACCACAGGAACTACAGGAACGCCGGGAACGTAGTAAGGTTGATACATGGCGATCTGAGGAGGTTGGCCACTCTTTGCCATCTTCCCTGCTTCATATACTGAGAACACAAAAAGGAATGTTTTTTTTCTTCAGGTTGTGAATATGTGTGTGTGTTTGTGTACTCACAATGTTTTGGACAGCAGCATGTATCCGGACAGCAGCAGCAGCGCACATAACAACAACAGGAGTGAGGGCAACACTGGCACCAGCAGATCCCAACCAACAACAGGAAGAGGATGCTACCGACAACCACAACTCCCACAAATGCCCACTCTGAAAGGAAGACAAGAAAGACTGATCAGGAAACTAGCAGATCCTAAAGGAAATTCTGTGCTTAAATCATGTTTGCCCACAGGATGTGAAGTGTCTGATGCTGACCAATCACAGGGGAGAGTGTGAATGAATGATGCGGATCTTCTTATCTGGTCTCTCTACAGGCCTAATGATGAATTTCCTCTGGGTGTGGTGGTAAAATTCCAGCAGTATACAAAGCACTTAGTCAACACTGATACTCCTCATTCTCAAGAATGCCCCTAATTTTATATCTGAGAGCATTTATTGCAGTTTGGAGTGATAAACATGACATGTTTAAATTGCACTTGCAAATTTAGAGCATAATACCAGGGAGGAGTATTAATACAAATGACTAAAATACCCATTGGACTGATTCAAATGTTAACTCCTTCAACAGTTTTATTTGCTTCATTCCAAAAAATAAATCTGCCTCCAAAGTGTATTTCAGAGTGAGATCAATCATGGCCACCATATTCAAGGCAATTCTAAACCAAATTGCTCCCATCATTCTTTTTTCATGTTTAATTTGTGATGCTCAGGTGTCATTTTTTTACTTTCTATTTTCTCCACACCCATCACCCCTTCAGAGCTCTCAATGTGGTGGGGATTAGAGCAGGGGTGTCCAATACTGCTGCTGGAGAGCCAATGTCATGCAGATTTTAGCTGCCTAGAGCAGTGTTTCCCAACCCTGTTCCTGACGGCACACCAACAGTACACATTTTCAACCTCTCCCTAATCAAACACACCTGAATCAACTCATCAGAAGATTAGAAGAGACTCCAAAACCTGAAGTTAATGGGTCAGATAAGGGAGACATTCAAAATATGTACTGTTGGTGTGCCTCCAGGAACAGGATTGGGAAACACTGGCCTAGAGGTTGCTAGTAAGAATAAAGACCTTGATTTGCTGGTTCAAGTGTGATTAAGTAGAGTTAAACCTAAACTCTGCAGCCTTCTGAGAACTGGTTTGGGCACCCCTGGATTAGGGCATAGGGGCGAGCTCTAATTAAAGGAACACCATAAAAATACCAACTCCTAAGTGTCATTTATTATTAAATCAAACTTGGATTTCATGCCAGATGTTGATTTACTAAAAGACTCGCTTCAGAACTTAATTAATTTGAAGTCAGATACAGATTAAAAACCTCTCCTTTAATCATATTTAGGGGCATAGAGACCAAAGCAGTGAACATCTGTGTGTGAGCACGGCATGATGCAATGCAGCAACTGTATCGCTCCAATTATAATTAATAAAGCTGTGTTTAACGCAAGTGGCTTAGATTAAAAAAAAACTGCAAGCAATAGTGGCTAGCATTCTACAAAAGAGAAATGCTCTACAGTACATATCAAGCAGTACATTTAATTTGCAGTAAAATTACACAACACTGATCGTTGGCATGGGACGATAATCGTTTTCAAGGTATACCGTGGTTTGGAAAAGTTTAGGTTTCAAAACCGCCAAAATTTTCTGTAATACCGTTCCCAAGGTATGTGTAAGTTTTTTTAGGACAACAGTGTCTTCAGCAGAAAAATATCCAAAGATGCCATTTTAAATTGTAAAGAAATCAGTGTTTTTTGAAACTAATGAAGACAGCAGAAGTCAATGATTCGTTTGAATTAATCAGCTTGACATATTTACTGCTCCAAAATATTACAAATCTTTCAAAAACTACTATATATTACTTTCAAAGGGGAAAAGGTTTTAGTTTTTCACCCAGACGTTTAAAAAGAATATATTTTAGAGCAATAATCACAATACCGTGATACTGTGAAACCATAATATTTTTATCCAAGGTTATCATACCGTCAGAATTTATACCGGCCCATGCCTACTGATCATTAGATATGCTTCCATCTAAAGATGTGAAATAAATTTATGAGCAAAACTGGAATATTGCTTAAAACAGTGGTCTCAAACTTAACTCCTGAAGGGCCATAGCTCTGCAGATTTTAGCTCCAACCACCTCTAACTCACACCTGCTTAATAGTCTCTAGTAGTTTTGAACACCTTGATTAGTTGGATCAGCTGGGTTTGATTAGGGTTGGAGCAAAACTGCGCAGAGCTGCGGCCCTCCAGGAATCAAGTTTAAGACCTATGGCTTAAAAGATTTGAGAATAAGGCTGTGTTTCCATCCATAGAGGACAAAATCATCACTTTCTGATAAAAGGAGAATTCGCTATGTAGGAGAAGATGTGAGTCTTATATAATAAACGACTTGCACCTCAGAAGACAAAATGCAATGAACGCATGTTAAATTTTAGAGGCGTGAGATGCTTTTTGGGAGCACAGATGCTCAAGATAGTTCTGGAGGTAATAATAATGTTATAATAACACTGAAGCATTAGGGTGGCGGTTGGCCTGCTGGTTTGTCCATTAATGCTATTTTTAATATGAATACTGGAATTTAATTAATAAAAGCATTTCCATTGTAGTTTATGTACATTTTTTCTTATCGGATCATTTTTTATGCGCATTTTAAAATTTATGTGCATCTTGACAGTTCCATCCAGGTTTTTTCATGCGATATTCCAAAATGCACATAAAAATATGTGGATGGAAACATAGCTAATGATAAGTCCTGAAATTTTTAATTGTCTTTAGTAACACTTTATTTTGAAGGTCCATTTGAGTATTAACGGACATTTAATGGACTATAAGAAACTTTGCAAGTACATGTCAACTTACACTAACCCTAACCCCAACCTAACAGTCTACTTCTAATCTAAAGAGATTTAGTTGGCATGTAGATGCAATGTAACTTAAATTCAACAAACGGACCATCAAAATGAAGTGTGACCTTATCTCTTTTTTTCCCCAGAGGGAACAGAACAGATGCATCATTTCGGAGCTTGCTGATTACAGTAGAGGAGATAAAGCAGGTCAAATGGAAAGGACCTGTGTAAGAGCACCCAGCGAAAAGTAGGGAGGGAAGAGAGAGAGAGAAAAAGAGAGAGAGAGAGAAAGAGAGAGAAAGAAAGAGGTATGGCAGGCGTACCTGGCATAATCTCCAAATCAAACTCAGGCAGGATGTCATCCAGCACACCTGTCCTACCTGGAGAAGGGAGAAGATCAGACATGAACAGCAGCAGCAAGAGGCAGGTAAAAGTCCAAAGTTTAAGGCCGTGGATAAAAGCTCTTGTGTGTTATTAAGGAAAAGTTACTTTGTTAGTGGCTGTGAATGAATCAAAAGTGAAAGCTGCTTTGATTTAAGTTGATATTAAACATGGTCTCTTTTGTCAAAAAGGTATTTCTGTATATGGCTCTTAACAACTGACAGTATTATGTGTGCATTCGTTCAGTATTTATATCTGGCCTGAGCAGCACAGATCAGGTTCACTAATATGCATGAACAGAGAGAGTGGGAAAGAGATAAAGTAGAGGGGTTTCAGCAGGGGGAGACAGTGGAGGAACATCAGAGACTAATTAATCACATGGCCTCATTAAACACCCTCAAAGGGGGGCCAGGGTACGTCATCACCATGGAGACAGTGCTGGCATTGTTTGAAATTAAAAGGTGTCCCAGACAACTGTCCAATTACCTTTCAACAAGGATCTTCCCTGAGAGAGAAATGAATGGTTGGCCTTAGATGTACAGACGTTATACTTTCACAATAATGGGCACACCACCAACAATGCAGAGCGTTCTCACCATCTAAACTCACATCAGTATTTTGCACAAGACCTGAAAATGAATGTGCAAATAGTATAATTCATGACGTACAGGGTTGTTTTTATTTTTTATATATGTTATTGATCTTTTTTTAAGCAATTCGACTTTACTATTATTAAACACATGCCTGATTTCCCCAATTGTTTATTTAACCAGCGACCAATGAACAGAACCAAATCCCTGCCTTACTGGAATTTTATTGCAACTTTACACTTTGTGAACATTCAAATTTTTACAAGTTTTTACACAAAGCCACAGGTCAGTCTTTTACAAATCTGGCCACTGTCATAGCAGATTTAACCTTGAGTGACAGGAAATGCTGAGCTGGACAGACAGGAAAAGGAAAAATAATATCCACCTACACCTTCTTTACTCCTCCATTACAGTCATTAAATAGACGTAACCTGAGAGTGAAGGGGGACCTCACAAAGGGAGTTGAAGACGTGAAGTGCAAGACATGCAGAAGACAAGCTCTGCTGCGTTATTACATGAAATTAAAGGGATAGAACACCCAATAACTAATTTTATTATTCCGAAACCTGTATAGATATCTGACCGTATGAAAACATGGGATAAAAATATCATGGTTTCACAGTATCACAGTATTTTGATTACTTCTTTAAAATTAGTTTATTTAAATGTCTGAGTAAATTTTATTTTAGAAAACATTTGTAATATTTTGGAGTAAACATGTCAGGCTATATAGTTTAAATAAATCATTGACTTCTGCTCTCTTCATTGGTTTCAAAAACACAGATTTCTTAACAACACATTTAAAAAAGTACATTAAAAAATCTTACATATACCTTAGGATAGGGCTGGGCGATTGATTGAAAAGTAATCGAAATCGACATTCAGAACCTATAATCCATCTATTTTTTCCAGGTCATTTTTTTCAATTACTTTCCCTACCCAGTGTGGAGTCATGTGACCCCGCTTTGTTTACACGTCTGCGTCGAGCACAGAATTAGGTCTGGCGCAGCCTTCATGCGGTCGCATACCCCTCGCCGTGACTGATGCCAATGCTGACCACTCAAAAAGTGTAACTGCACATCGCGACAACACATAATGCAAGCTCTGCTTAATTGATCGGCTTTGTAGTGTTGATGAGTTTGCGTGATGCGAAGAGGGCAAAAAGATATATAAATATATATAAGAATTGTTCATTAATCGTAACCGAGTTAAAATGGTCAATTAATCTAGATTTTGACTTTAGGCCAAATCGCCCAGCCCTACCTTAGGAATGATATAACAGAAAATGTTAGCAGTTTTAAAACCTTGACTTTTCCAAACCGCAGTAAACCTTGAAACCGGTTATCATCCCATGCCAACTTCTATAGAATTCAAAACTGAATTTGTGATTTGAAAGTGAACTATTTGGTGCAATATCCCTTTAAAGCCAATCACTAAAACAGTATACAGTACACTTCAACCTGTTGTTGCCAACAGCTAGCTCTCTGCAACTCTCACATGGTCACCCACTGAAGCTAAGCAGGGCTGCGCCCGGTCAGTACCTGGGTGGGAGACCACATGGGAAAGCTAGGTTGCTGCTAGAAGTGGTATTAGTGAGGCCAGCAGGAGGTGCTCAACCTGCGGTCTGTGTGGGTCCTAACTCCCCAGTATAGTGAGGGGGACACTATTTAATTAAAAGAACATTACTTTTAAAAGTAATCTAAAAGTAATCCAAGAGAAGTACAAATACATTACATCACAGCAATTGACCCTTCGCTAAGCCCCGCCCTCCTTAGTTACTGTTGCTACGCCTGTCAAGCTTTCGTGCCTGGCACGGCTTTTATAATGTGTATGCGCCGGTGTCAGACATTGCCAGGGATATAATGTCATTTTTGGTGAACAGGTGAGATATCCGAGAAAGCCAGACAAAAAAGGACTGCAGTATGCATTACAGGGGTATATTTACCACATAATAGGCAAACGATTAGAGAATAATTCAATCAAAATTGAAGCTAGCTTAGCCTAGCCGCCTCATACGCTGACCATTCAACAGCTTAGTTCATGCACAGCAGGAGAGGTAAAATATAAAAATAATCTAATAATAACAAATTAAAGCGTGATTTCTCTATTTTTAGCCAAAAAGCCTGATAGACTATTGTTGTGCAATGAAATATATTGTTATTAACCGACGAGGAAACACGCATGGACAGTGCTTCTACATAATTCATTCATAGAAAGAGCAGCCAGAAAGGGGAAATTGATGGACTTGTGCCGAATATTAGCATCATTGACCCATAACAATGTACAGTAAGTTACCTATAACTGTCAGTATGTTTGTGTGCTCTTTATAAATTAATGAAAAACAGCTGCTGGTAAAGTATATTGATCGCAAGTGCTCAGTTTTTCTGTTTTGTTCTGTTTATTTGTAATTTGTCATTATGACATATTCGCTATTAGTATGACTAAGTTACTATGGAGAAGGCTTCAACGGAGCATTGCTCATAATATTGAGCGGAAAAAAAAGACAGCTGTAAAAGATAACCTGCTTTGTATTTTTGTAGGAAACTCAGTTTAGATCTGTTTAGGGTAAGGTGTGAGTTATTGCCGTTGGTCTATCACTGAATGTGTCAGGAATATCATAACAAAACCAACATATCTCTGCTCCTTTAGCACCCCTCTCACAGCTTGATCCACGCTGGCATTTCTCCTCTTGGGTTTTTGGTTTTGAAAAGGGAAAAAATTCCACCATCCTGTCCAAACGTTTAGTATACCGGTATCAGATTTGCACAATCCATATGCACAATGCTTTGGCCTGTTACCCTCGCTCGAAAGCTTGACAGAGCCCCTGTGCGTAGCTAGTTGCTAAGCCACGATTGGTGGGTGGCGGTTTTTGGGTGTGGCTTAGCGAAGGGTGAATTGTAATGCCTCTGTAATTCATAAAAAAAGAATCCTAAGTGCTGCCCTCATGACCTTTTAACCCATCCTGTATCATATTTCACAGATGCATTTCTGTGTTTTTTATATTATCAACATGAACCAAAAACAAATACAAATACAAGTCCTAGTGCATAAGCAAGATAATTAGCATTAGAACAACCACATTTAAATGTATTTAATATAACGGGTTGTTTTACCCTAAATTAAAAAAATATAATTTGGAGAATGTTGCTGGGGTTTTTTTCTATTGTGGACTACTAACATTCTTCAAAATATCTTCTTTTCTTCTAGCAGTATAAACTTTTAAACTATCCCTTTAAATAGTCCTGGTATTTAAAATCTGATCCTAATAATAAATTAGAATAAATTATTAGGCTTTTCTGAATTCATCCACCATCAACAAGGAAGAGCTAAACTCTAAGTAAAACATGACTACTCAGCAAGTGTGATGAAATAGGGAGTGTCTAGTTCAAAGTCAAACATTTAACAAACATATACTTCATATTATCACTGCTTCACGAGCCAATTAAATCTTGATTGCTCAGAGCGAAGGGATGACTTCCTCTTAGCGTCTACTGTTGTTAATACTTAACAGTGTGTAAGCTCTAACCCTCTCGTGGTTTTTTCTCTTCACTGCGCAGGACTGCACTGGAGGCCCTGGCATCCTCGGGCCCCTGAAACCCCCTTCGTTGCCATGGAAACGGCTTAAGAAGTGGCTTACATTGCTCATGTTGATAACGGTCAGTTATTTACTCTTTGTCTGGCATGAGGCGTCTGACTTTGCTTTGTCCATTTGACACACAAATAACTTATTCTGTTAGACTCTGTTCCACAGCACCAAGCATATTGTTTCTCTCCCCAGTGATCCTGTCCAGGATGTGTGAAATATGTGAGGTTGTCTTGATATGCTGGGCCACAAGTGAACAATAGCGTCTCTTATTAGGGATCTGAGCCCTGTCGAGAGGCATGCGCCGTTTGCTCGTCACTATGGTAGCACTTGTAAGTGCACTGAGGAATTCAGACCGGGATTTGAATTAACAATCATTTAGACACAATAACAAAGCAAGAGCATACTAAAGTAAACACTTTTTAAAGAGGAAATTCTATAAATAAGCATAGAAATGGAGTCCCCAGAGCGCAGCATTCACTGACACCTTTTAAATACTTTTAACAGTTCCAACATGCGAGACTTTTTATGAGACTCACCCTGCACCAGTAGCTCAACTTGGCCTTCATTTTTTCCTTCCAGGTCATCAGAAATGATCACCTTACAGAAATACACACCGCTGTCGCCCCACTGCAGCTGTCCAATGTGCAGATCTGCTTCTGAAATGGTCAGAAAACATTATGCTGTTATTAACCCAAACTTTTTAATTGTAGCCTAGGCAAATACATGTTTCCTGTAAAAACTGATTAGTTACTTTGCTTAAAAAAATGAGTTTACCTGTTGCCTTAAAAGCATCGAGTTGACTTAAACCCATTATAACTCAGAACTGTTAAGTTGACTATAAATATGCACTTAGTTCCTTTATTTAATGCTTTAAATTTGAGGACAACACTTAGTTATTAAAGCAACAAGTTTACTCACCTTTTTAAGTAAAATCAAGGTTTGATTAATATGTTTATTTAGTTTACAACAACTTTCTTTCAGCTTTTTTTGCTCAATTGCTTTCAGTTTTACATACATGACACTAAAATCTGAAAACTTTTAATGCATTTTTACATTTTTTGATAAAAATCTGGGAAAAAATACCAAATTGTAGTGAAAACTACAAAACATTTTTGTGAAAATGGTGATGTCATGCATATGCATATTATGTGTTTAGGAATTATGTCTATAGGAATGCCTGAGTACCAAAATATGGCCAACATGTCTTCTAACCATTATGACCATATGGATACTTTTCCACTTTTAAGCCCAGGACATACCAAGCCAACATTGAAAATCTATTGGTGAGACGGCACCAAAAAAGAACAATATTGTGACCTTGTGCCACAATCACCAGCAATCTAGTCCACACAGATCGCTGGAGAACTACAAATCTGCTACCAAATAGAGTTAGGATCCATGTGCAGCTTTATTCAAAGTAGTCAGACAGGCAATTGTCATCGGGTACAAACAGAAGGATGAGGACAATCCGGGAGCATAGTCAAGTCATAGGCAAATAGTCGATACAGGTGGCAAAAAACAGAAAACAATAAACAAGGCAATTAACACAGAAAGACTAGACTGGGAATGCTTTGTAATTTAACAAAAACAAGACTCAGTAAAGTATGCGTGCGTGCATGCATGTGCGTGTGTGTGTGTGCTGTTTATATGGCCCATCTGATTAGTCTATCATGAGCTTCCAGCTTTGTGTTTGTAATCAGTGGTGAACTGGACCAGGTGTGTGTGAGGTGCATGATGGGATTTGTAGTTCTCTTGGTGGCAGATTTGTAGTTCTCCAGCGATCTGTATGGACTAGATCGCTGATGATTGAGCCACCTTGAGTCGTTTAGTTCTGCTTGGATCAAAAACTGAGTGTGAACACACCAAATGAATGACAGTTGACTGAAATGCGAATGTGCGTTCTGCGCCTGCATAAATAGGATGTATCTTTCCACACCCGTAGGTTGCAGTAGTCTGTATTGAGAGAAAGCAAACTCCACACAGAAATGCCAACAGACCCAGACGGGGCTTGAGTGCGAGTCGACAGCGCTACCCACTGTGCAACTGTGATGCCCCGACAATACATATCATTTATACATTTTTAAGTGTGTTCCCTTATGACTTGCATCATTTGCTTATTTTGGTCACTCCAGTTTAGTTTTTTCTGAACAGCTAATTCTACATGCCAAATCAGACAAACTCCATCCAACATGAGCACAAAGAGAGGCAACAAGTGGAATATACCAAACAAACTGCACTGTAGAAAATGCAGGGTTCCTCACACTTCATTCATGCTGTCCCAACACAAATTGATTAAGTTAACTTAACACTTTTAACACATTTATGTGGATTGAACATAAAAAATTAAGTTGTCCCAATGAAATCTCAAGAGTTGTGTTGTTTCAGCTCATTTTAAATAAGCAAAAAAAAATTTTTTTTGAGTCTAGCCTGACAGACTCTCACCAAAATCCTGATGCTGCCCAATGGCTGACCGTCGGTTTGGTCTGTCCCATCCTTTAAACTTATATATAATAGTGCTTCACCATAAGCAATAGCCTTTCATATAAATGCATTGTGCCCTTTAATCTATACAAAAAAACATTCAGACCAATTGCTAAACTCACGTCTTGAATGGTGCAAATACTAGTAAACTGAACATACAAACCACACCCTGTAAATCCCAACAGTCAACTTTATCAAATGAAATGAGTGTAGTTAACTCAAAATATACTGAAAGTTATTTCTACGCATTTGAAAAGAGTTCAACTCAGTGTTGAAGGTAATGAGTTAAATAAATACCTCATTACTTCAACTTAAATGGAGTTAGTTCACAGTACTCATATAGATTAGTTTTTTAATTCAAATGGTTTGTAGCAATCGGTTTCCTCAAACGATTTGAGCTGCCTTAACTTACTGGGTTTTACAGTACTAAGTTGGTTTGAGTTCTCTTCATTTAGTGGGTTTTACTGTGCTCAAACTGCTTCATTTACTCAAATAGATTAAGTTCACAGTACTCATTAGGATTAGTTTTTGAACTTAAATGGTTTGCTGCAATCAATTTCCTCAATCGGTTTGAGTTACCTGAACTTACTAGGTTTTACAGTGAATTAAATTGCAACATTTAAATTCTCCCATGCCATACTTTTACATCTGAAAGGAAAACTTCTGCAACTGCATATTCAATAAGGTAATTCAGAAAAAATAACTGGCTATGCATTTTCAGCAAAATTCTCATTTCAGCAGTTTTTTTTAAAGAAGGGCTGGAACTGGCACAAGTTGTTAGTAAATGTGTCCCTTAATATGTCTAATCAATAAACACAACACATCATTTATGCTCATTATCTACAGTATGTGTAATATTTTGCCTGAACAATCATAGTCTTTGTTGGAGAGGTAGCTGGAGGAGGGAGAGCTTTGATGGCTAAAGTCAGAGGAGAGGGTGTTTGCTTTTGATAAGGAAAGCTGTGGGGGTGTTTTGTGAAACCTTTATGAGGTCCATCCCCCTGACCATTGTGCGACCTAGAAAAAAACAGCCCTATTTAAGGAACAGGAAAACACAGCACAATCGGCTGGGTTTCCTAAGGGGCAGATGGATTACACACAAGATTGCAGACTTGAACATAGAAGAGGCTCAAAATTTAATAATAATCTAACAAGATGATTTTATTACACAGTGGCCCCGAGAAGTATTTGAACCATTAAGCCACAGACTAAATATCATTTTATGAATTCCATTGAATTAAATTAGGCTAGGGCTTTTCTCAGAGCCAGTGTCATTTTCCTTGTCATTGCCATTTTGCAATTATTTTAACCACCTGATCCCTAGGCCATGTTTGTGTATGTATGAAGTCATTTCTCACTGTGAGCTCACTGTGTAACCCCATGTGTGGTTTATTGTTTAGTATATAATCATGCCATTCAAAAGTGTGCAGTCAGTAAATACATTTTTATAATTGTTTCTTTTTCTCATAATAAATAATAAAAAAAACTGTAGATTAATACATTTGCTGTAGAATGTTTCAAATATGTATGCCATCCATTTCAAAGTAATTATGTTTTTATGAATGTTTTTGAACCCAAAGATGGAATGGAGGGGTTGTTTCACAAAAACTATTACGCAGCATACATTAAAAGTCATAATTAATGATTTCTTCAGCACCTGTCACATTTACCAGTGATCTAGTTCACACAGATCGCTGGAGAACTACAGGTCTGCCACCATATGAACTACAACTCCCTTCAGGCACCACACCCACACACCTGTCCCGGTTCTCCATTGATTACGCACAAACACACACACACACACGCACACACACACGCACACACACGCACACACACACACACACACACACACACACACAGCTGGGAGCTACTCAAGACTGATTACATGGATCATATAAACAGCACACACACTCACAGACATTGCTGAGTCTTCTTGGTTTTCACCCTGTAACATCACAACGCATTTCTTGTGTCTGGTCTATCAGTGTTTGACCCCTGCCAAAGACTATAGAATACACAAGACGTGTCAGTTGTATAGTTTTGAATAGGGAAAAGTGTAACGGTCAATATGACAAATGAAGCCCCGCCTACTAGTACAGTAGCCAATCGTCAATCGATGTAGACTGACTTTTCTCCGGGCAAAAACTCGAAACAGACGTGTGCTTTTACGACAGTTGGGTGGTCAACAAACACATTGGAATCTCAGCGAATACTTGCTTCTCCAACATAAGAAATATATCCACATAAATCTTGACATCTGTACTTTAAATTAACCAACTACTTAAAAACAAGTTTTCTATTTTTGTAATCTGAATGAATAGATTGCAAGGTACAGTCCGTCCTGTCAAATGCACATCACATGACAGCAACTACTTAAACACCTACCAACTTGTAAACAAAGAGCAGTTGTCATTTCTGGAGGTGATTCGGCACTAAGACCAAGTTGTGAACTACTTCAGAAGACCAGCGCAATCAGACAATCATAATCCAGAGGATAATGATGTGTAGAACGGCCATAAATGAGGTTGGTGTCATGATCTCGTTCCTTTCAAGTGTGCATGCTCATTAGCTTGGGGACCCTGAAAATTAGCCGATTTTGTTTGATTCTGACGTTTAGAAACTAAACTTATGATACTGATGTTGATAAATTTTGTTGGTGGTTCCAAATACGTAATGCAATCATAAGCTTGGCAAACAGTTTTGGAGAATTTGATGTTTCGCCATTCAGACACAATGCCCAGCATACTGCCCGAGAAGCATTTCAAAGATGGCCGCCGAGTGAAATTACTTGCCTTGTTCCCTTGTTTACATTAACTGCTTCCTGTGTCAACCTTTTGCAAGTGACCTGACTATGCTTTTGGATTCTTCTCATGCTTCTATTTGTTTCAGTTGACCATATCCTGCCTGACTAAGCTTTCAATAAACTGCTTGTGGATCCTTGACTCCGTTATCCAGCATCCCTGTGTTACAGCACCAAATCAGCATGCTAGAATGAATTCTTAAGGCTCATGTCACTGATGACTGGATATAACAGTTTTAATAATTGTTCACAATATTGCTTTTTACATTAAAACCAAACCCAAACTTTTAAACTTTAGTGTAACTTTGACTATAAATATGAATCCAATCTATATTTTTTTCAATGTTTAAAATCTCTGAAAAGTCTCTTGGAGAAACTACAGTGAGCTTGTTTTAAAAATCCACTTACAGTGATCAGCATAATTGAGTACACAACATTTTGAAAAATGAATATTTGTATCCATTTCTCAGTGAATATAGGCAATGTATTTTGGTGCATTTTAACAAAACAGATTTATTAAACAAGTATATCTATTTGAATAATATTTTAGTTCAGAAATAATAATAATTTAGAAATAATTAATTTAGAAATTGAAAGATAATAATTGAAATAAAATTCAAGCAAAATATTGCAAAAACCATTACAACCTACAAAATTTCAACTAAATTTTTCCCTTTTTTTTCCCGTTTTTTTTCTCTTTTTCAAAATTTGTATTTTAGAATTTTCTATAACATAAACTAGGGTGTACTAATTATTAACCATTATAGTAAGTATATTTTTGTTAGATAAGCTCCAGATTTTGCTTCAGTACTGACTAATCTAATGTATATGCACAAATATAATATTGTAGAGCTTCCTATTAAAAATATGAATTTAACAGATAGATTTGTGAGGGGTGTACTTATATATGCTGAGCACTGTAATTTGGAATTTAATTTCTTATGCATATTAAGGAATTAATGCGTTCATAATTATGTGCAGATTAGATAACCAAGTTTTTACTGGCCATTAAATGTTTAATAAATCCCTCTAATCATGAAGTTATTAAAATTACGTACTATGATGCAGATTTGTGGACATTTTTTCACCTTTTTTATAAAGACTAACCTACTGAGTTGACAAGTTAATCAGTGATTAAGAATATCCTGGTTGTGAGTCATTAAGTTGTAATTTCACTTTCCATCTGACTAATGCTGGCATTTCTAAGTGCCACTTCTGTTTTATGATCAGATTCATTATAATCGCTTACATTTGACCAAACTTCACATCCAATCTAACTAATCCTCCTCTATCAAAAACACTTAGTTATAGAGTAGGACAGCCGGGACACATTACTGTTAATGATGGAGATGTCTCTTCCTTTGTAGTGCTCTGCTAAGGTCATGGAAGCTCCCTGTCCCGAGGCCACTATGCGGACAGTGCGGCTGTTGTCTGAGCAGTCCCGATGAGACGATGCTCCCAGATCAGATACATGGACTCCCAGGGACTCAGGAAAGGTGAAGGAATCTCGAGTGCGGTCTGTGCAGTAGGACTTGTACCACCATTGCACCACAGCGGTTTGAGTGGAGTGGGTGGTGTAATGACATGGTAGAACGATGGAGGAGAATAGCATGGCAAACTTCTTCTCATCTTTCACGACCACCTGTACGCCATCACAACTTTGCACTGTGCCAAAGAGAAAGAGAAAACAGTGAGGTAGAAACACTAAGAATTATTGCAAAAGTAAACATAAGGCTGGATGGAATACACAACACAATTCTAAAATCAGTTTCAAGAGTCAGGGCTAGATGGAGAGTATCCTAACCTTTACGTATGAAGGGCCAAAAACCAAATATGATTGATCGCCATGGGCCAAAGATAAATATACCAAACTATTTTACATTAAAGTTGTCATGGGTAATTTCCTAATTTATTTCCTAATATTTAAAAATAAATATAAAACATTCATTTAAATTGTTCTAACTTATGCAGTTTAATTTTTTTTACATAATTGCAATAAAAAATTGCAATAAAAACAATCAAATTTATAACACGGTGCTGTTCAATGCTGAATACACTAGGCAAGCAGAATCTGCCTTTGACTTGATGTGCTCACTAAAGTCTTCTATCCGTCAGGTGACAGTATGAACATTTTAAGCTAAATCTGATTCATTGACAGCATTTAAATTGAAACATTTAATTTCAGTATGCTTTTCGTAGCTTAACAAAACAAACAAATAAAAGGTTACATTCAATTTGAAATGGCAATCTCTAAACTATACCTATCATTCTCCCTGTCTTTTCATATGGGATGGCAGGCCAAATCAAAGGTTACCTGTGGGCCCTAGTTTGGGCATCTCTGATCTAAATAAACTTCAGTATGAAAAGTGTTTGCCCCTTGATGGTGTTTATGCCTAGTTGCATTATTATGCCTTTGTATAATCATTATATAATAATCAGCGAGGGCAACATGGTGGCTCAGTGGTTAGCACTGTCGCCTCACAGCAAAAAGGTTGCTGGTTCGAGTCCCAGCTGGGTCAGTTGATATTTCTGTGTGGAGTTTGCATGCTCTCCCCGTGTTTGCGTGGGTTTCCTTTGGGTGCTCCAGTTTTCCCCATAGTCCAAATGCGGTATAGTTGGTATAATGCGACATGCGGTATAGGTGAATTGATTAAACTAAATTGGCCGCAGTGTATGAGTGTGTGTGAATGGGTGTGTATGGATGTTTCCCAGAACTGGGTTGCAACTGGAAGGGCTGTGTAAAACATATGCTGGAAGAGTTGGCGGTTCACTCCGCTGTGGCAGCCCCTGATGAATAAAGGGACTAAGCCAAAGGAAAAGGAATAAATGAATAATTATTAGTGACTTAAATTTTCTTAAAAAGGTAATAAAAGCACTTATCACAATCATTTCTGTGACTATATATCGCACACCAAAAATTATTTATCATGACCAGCCTAAATGCATTAGTTTACTTTGTTGTGTTCAGTGATTGCTAGTATACAGTATGTCTAACTATTTATAAAGATGTTAAGTGTATGATGAAGTGTTTCAGAATCTCTTCTGACTTTAAACAGCCTCTAACAGCCTTTTTGTAGAATAGCAGAGGGTACACTGAGAAAAGCAGAGCTTGCAAAAGCGGTATTTGTTTTGCAAATTTAAAATGAAAACAAACTTATCTAGTTGTTCACAGAACTGTTAGCACAGGACCCGTTAGCACAACCATTAGTTTTACCTTTATAATATTATTATTTGTATTTAATTATATATATGTTTTTTTTACAACAAATGCTCTAAAATCAGTTGTGTAAATGTTGGTTAGTTACTGATAAGCACATATTTGTTTTGGGAGAACCTGGGTAGTAAGAACTAAAGGTTAAGCATGATGACATTACAATTTGTGTAAAACTTTGAGATATTCATTAAAATGATTTAATTTACTTCTCTTTCTGCATTCTGTAGATGTACAATATGATTTCTTTAGTGTCACTATAATGTATGTTTATGTTTTTAGTTATTAAAATTTGCTTAGTAGACAAATTATATCAGTATTACAGACACACACACATCTACACATTCATTTGAATTGTTAAATATAGTAAAGTGAGAGCAAAATCACCACATTAATAAGTTGGCATTGTAAGGTACAAAGTACCTTATGTAGTAGATTAATTCTTGGTGAATGATTTATTCTTTGTGATTAAATTATTTGTGCCACTCAAGCTTAACAAAATGAGACACAAACTATCTATTTTATATAACCCTGTATCATTTAACTTAAGGCATCAGCAAACACCCCATAAGCACAGAAAGTAATGCAAATTCCAAGATACTGTAAGCTTTCAGCAGCATCTGAAATGACTGCTGACCTGTTCATGATTAGTATTATGGTGTTAAGAGTTTAATGGCATGTTTCGTAGCGTGAGAGACAGGCATGTATTCATTACCCAAAGCTCTTTCTCAGACTAACCAACCACCGAATCAAAAAACAAAACCCAGTGCCTCTTCTCCAGAATGCTTAGTCACCCCATTCCAAGGGGAATTCACTTTATCAGCTTAAGATTACAAGGTGAGATGACCTGAAAATGAATGTCTAAAAACATCTGGATCCAGTCAGTCAGCATTTGTATGTGTGTGTGTGTGTGTGTGTCTAAGCATGAAAGAGTGTGTTTGTCCAGCAGTGTGTGGGAGATTATACAACAGAACGCTGGACAAAATCAGACAAGAGGAGGATCTGCTGGTGTAAAAAAACACAGAGGGAGAGAGGAGGAGAAGACTGAGTAAAGAAAGTTAAATTCCATGCTATGCAGGGGGGCGTAGGGTGGTGGTGGGGGCTGTCATTTTTTGGAGAGACGTCACCGTCATTGAATGGGGTGGGGTGAAATAGCAAAATATTTCAAGAAAACTCTTGCAACAGATCAAGTTCAAAAGTAGGGAGGGGGTCTACACACCACAAACACACAAATATCCCAATTCTTGTGAAAGGGTGGAGCACACTGCAGAAAAATATACACTCATCACAGATGTCTGGATGAGATCTGCACACATTCACTGTTGCCTTAAAGGAAACAAAGCAACTTCCTGAGAGTTTCCCCAACTGTATTCCAGAACCATCAGGATGTTGAAGGAATGTAGGGAGAGAAATTTGGATTACGTTCATTAATACGCCGTACAGGGATTGGGGTCCTCCTTTTGTGCTCTCTGTTGCCGGTTTGACTCATTGTTTGGCATTCTGGTGAACCCCCTACCCACTACAACCTATGCAGGAGGGGGGGGGGGGGGATGTTGAAATCCCACCAATACCATACACTCATTGACTCAGTCATCCATGAACACCCAATTAGGTTAAAGAGATTTAAACCAAGCTGTTAGTTGCAGGCAATTTTACTTGATTACATGTGTTAGTGAATTGCTGATGCTGCTTAGTCATTACAGGGAGGTGTTCTAGTGTTCTCTTTGCAGACTCAACAAGTTTTCCAAACAATACACTCCTAAATATAAAAGTTAGGAAAATGAGTTTTCAAAGTAATGCCATGTTTTTTGTAATGTCTTTTTCATAGTGTGTACTGTAGAATATTTTACTAATCTAAAGCGCTATTTTACTATTGTTGGAAAACTTTGGAGCAGTTCCAGAGTTTCACGGATGCTCAAACTCTTCATGAAAACATCAATGAAAGAACTTCATTTTTTTCTAACATTAAATTTGTGCAAATTGCCAAATAAACTGTCCATTGCAATGGATTTTTAGCTCACTAGAGTTCACAAAGTTGCTTACTGATGTTCCCATAAAACATCCATCATAATTTGTATTGTCTCCCATACAAGAGCTGATACAATGCAGCTACACTCCCTGACACACATTCCTATTCCTGCAGTGCTTCCCACAATTCTCTTCCCACAATAACAACTTTGGGATGTTAAATAGTTTTAAATGTGCTTCATATTTTCCATGCTGTATAATTAAAGAAGGCTGGTACTATCTTGAGTGTTTAAGTACCATTTATATGGCACACACACACGCACATACAAAGGCATTATGCATTTAATAATAATCAATAATAATAATAAAGAATATTGTTGAACAAAAGTAGGCTAAATAATTAAAAGTACGTTTTTAAACGGGATAGATTTAGCTTGTTAGTTTTATTTAATTTTATTTAAAGTTAACTTCTAAAGGCTAGTTTTACAAGCACAACTGCACAATAAATATTATGTTTAAAAATATTTTAAATAAAAAGTGTTAGCTGTAATTACTTTGTGAGGTGTGAATAATTGGATTATAGTAAAAACCATCGCGAGGACTCGTGATCAGTCTAAAAATAAAACCAGGCTCAAGGATCTCTAAGCTCTATCAACCTGTTGCTTTACTTCGTCCGTCCCAGTTTTCTGTATCTCTATATTGCGTTAAAGTGGAAATCTGATTAATAACTTACGTGAAAATAGTGTGAATAGAATCCAGGAAGCGTGTAACAAAAACATGATCCAGTTTAGTGCGGGTTAGTTTGCAGGCATCTAGTCCATCTTCTCCCGGACTGTTATTCGCTTCATCTCTGTCCGCTGCGCTGGTCAGAATGAGCGGAATGTACCACTTTTCTAAAGGGGGGAGACAACTCTTCTAGATAAACTTTAAGTATGTTCAACTGCTTTCGCTGAAACTGTTTTGATTAACGCTTTTGCATTTAATTATAAGGTTGACAACGAAAGTACTATTAGAAAGTACTTTATTTAATAGACACCATCACTGCCTGCCAGATCTTCTAAAGTGGACTCGTCTTTCTGAAAATGCGTTATTGTATCAAACGTATTTTAAAAAGCGGTCATTGTTATCTTCTTTTAGATGAGAAGATTATGCTGTTAAAAGACTAATAATGCTGAGGAAAAACGAAACTGTCAACCGTAAGTATTTTAAAATCGCTGATTTATTCAGACTGACGTGCAGGTGTGTAACAATTTAGTTGTAGCTTTGTAAATATACAAACAAAGTACACAACACTAATGCATAAATGATAGGCATGGAAAATATGTAAAATCCTGTCACATTAAACAAAAACTGAATCAGAAAGGATTAATTCAGGTCAAAAGAATCAGATGCATTATTTGTCACCTCAGTGACTCAAGAACTCAATTAAATTTAATGGTAACACTTTACACTAACAGTCCATGAATAGTGCTGTATTAATATGTAAACTAAACATTACTTTATTATGAATTTATAATGAGTTAATAGTTGCGCTAATCATGAACTAACTTTAACTACATCATGAGTCACATGAGTTCATGTGTGAATAACAGCTGCCTTAAATGTTAGTACATGATTGTTTGTTAATTAATGTATTAATGACACATTAATTAATGACACATTAGTTTATGCTTAATTTAATCATCATAAACTCATGTTAATGCATAATCATATCATGACTTTACTTGGAGGGGCACATCATCATTAATCCATTCTTAACTACTTATGAACTCCTTATGCACATCCGTCTAGCGTGTTTACACGGAAAAGTCTGTCAACATCAACATGAACAGTTTAAACACAGGAGTTCATGAGTAGTTACGGATGAGTTCATGGTGATGTGCCTCTCCAAGTAAAGTCATGACAAAATTATACATTAACACCTCATGAGTTCATGTTGGTTAAATTTAGCTAAAACTTAAATGTTAATTAATACATTAATTAACAAGGTGAACTAACAAATAATCAAGGTAGCCGTTATTCACACATGAACTCTTGTGAATCACGTTGTAGTTAAAGTTAGTTAATCATTAGCACACATCTTAACTCATTATTAATTCATAATAAAGTAATGTTTAGTTTACATATTAATACATCATTATTCATGTACTGTTATTGTAAAGTGTTACAGATTTAATCAACACAAGAAAACAATTGTAAAACATTAGAAAGATTAAGGACAGCATTGTTTTGAATTAACTGGAGAAGAAAAATACATTGAACAGCTACCATCTGATGAAGCAAGTAAATATCATGTTGTCCTACTTGTAGCAATCCCAATTTTAATGGCTGTCAAAACCGAGTAGTTCATAACCAAACATCCCAGATAGCACAGGTACATCTGCAAGATGTAATTTAAAGATAGCTTGGTCTGCAAAGCATCTTCAGTAGGGCTGCAAGATAGGACTGTGCACTTGGGGGAAATATCTAATTGCATTTTTTTTGACAGATATTATGATTTGATTTGCAATTTAATTTTGTAGTCAAGCTTCAGCTTAATAATCTGTATTGTAGCTTCTTACTGCTAAAATGCAGTGCGAGTTAGTTTTAAAAAAGGATATTAACTTCAACATTTATTCAAATTTCCTTTTAAATAATTAGAAATTAGGTGGTAGGGAACCTATGGCTCTCGATCCACATGTGGCTTTTTGACCAAAAATACGTGGCTCTCCAGTTGTCTTCCTTCAATAATATTTTATATTTAAAAAAAATAACCGTCACTAGAAATCAGTTTTTTTTATCGAAAATACAATTACAATTCCCTCTTTACTGTAATTTTTACAGCAAAATAAATAAGAACTCTGTTAACAATAAAAGGACGTTCTTTCTTCATTCATGGACTTGCTCAACGTGATGCTTTATACTTGTTTATTTTTAAGTTGTGCTTGGACATAAATTACGGTTCTGTTTAAACCTGTATTATTTATAGTAGTAATACAGTAACAAATGCATTTTTAAAGAGGCATTTTGATATATATATACACACACACATCCAAATGGCTCTTTAAAAGGTTCCCAACCCCTGCTCTAGAGCAATCAGTAAGCTCAAATAAAATGAACTTACTTTCTATAAACTCAAATTAGGGAGATAATGTAGCTTAATAAAAAAATTGAATTATAAAAATACAGAACACTCAACAAGCTAACATGGCTGATAAGAGGCAGATTGAAAAGTTCTGATTGGGCAGAATGAAAGTGTGCTCACTCAATTGGCTAGTAAGACTATCAAGGCAGTCATGTATTTGCTCTGGGCGGGGGAAATTAAATAATACAAATGTATTCCATATCACAACCTCTTGCGATTAGCTAATCGCAATGTTTCAAATCATGATTGCAATTCGTCTTAGATTAATCGCACAACCCAATATTGGAAAAAAACTGACATTGCGATATTGAGTATATTTTAACAGATTAAATCAATACCTCTATTTGGAAAGAATTTATATTTAGGGATAATATTGGATGATTATAGGATGATTTTGTAGTGAAGCACATCTGCATAATGAACCAAATCGCATGATAAATACAGTAAAGCAAAGTTAGAAATTAATTAAATGCTTTACCTGTATGTTTTTTTCTGGACTTCTAACAGTATTCAGGTACACAAACTGATTAATTACATTAAAAACAAATAACACTGTATAATCGTCATTGCATGTTTACTGTACATAAATATAATTAATCTTTCTTGAAGTTATTAAAATTTAAATTTTCTGTGCCTAAATGCTTTAATTGGGCTTGAAATACGTACACAGTCACAGGCTTTAAAACACATGCTAATTATACACTTTTTGGTAATTTTATGGTTAAACTTAGCAATTTTTCCACAATCATGTGTGTTTTGACCTCCTATTCAACTATAATTCTAATTCTACATCTTGTGATGTGACTTCTGCGGATGCGCTCATTGCGATATCGTTTCTGAAACGATAGATTGTGCAGCCATAATCTGCAGTGTTCAAAGATCTAGTATGTATTTAAAATGCCTGCTAGACGAAAATTCTAAATTTGAAACATATTTTAATTGTCTATTTAACAACTAAAAATAGACATTTAATAGATGCTCTCTAATAAATGCGTCCTTCAGATATTTACACAAACAGCAGACAATGTCTCAATGTACGTGTGCTATCAGAGGTGTTGATTATTATATTGATCTAAATGATTTTATCTGTAGCGATCTCTAAGGTCATCACGACTACCTTTTCGGTCATCATACCGATCTCTTCTGTCATCATACCGATCTCTAAGATCATCACGACTACCTCTGCGATCATCATAGTGATCTCTACGATCATCATATTGATCTCTACGGTCATCATATTGATCTCTGCGGTCATCATAGCGTTCTCTTAGTTCATCACGACTTCCCCTGCGATCTTCATATCGATCTCTTAGTTCATCACGACTTCCCCTGCGATCCTCGTAGCGATCTCTAAGTTCATCACGACTTCCTCTTCGATCCTCGTATCGATCTCTCAGTTCATCATGGCTTCCTCTGCGATCATCATTGCGATCTCTGAGCTCATCGCGACTTCCCCTGCGATCATCATTGCGATCTCTGAGTTCATCGCGGCTTCCTTTGTGATTTTCGCGGCCTCTGAAGTCATCACGGCCACTTCCACTGTCATCATACCGATCTTCAAAGTTATCATTTCGAGCCTTGCCAGTTCTCTCGTCAGTGATGGCAATGGTGTCTATATTCCTTTCGTCAATATTTTCTAGAGGTGAATTGTCATGGTATTCCACTGCTGGTTTTCTAAGGTGATAAATAAATATATAAAATATATATATATTAAATTTTGAACAGGCCAAAATATTAAAAATATTTTAGTTCAAAAACCTAAATATTCCTGGAGATCTACCTTCCTGCAGATTTCAGTTGCAACCCATATCAAACACACCTGTCTGTAATTATTATGTGCTGTTCAGGTCCTAATTAATAAGTTCAAGTGTGTTTAATGAGGCTTAACGCTGCAGGAAGGTAGGTCTCCAGGAACAGGCTTGAGCACCCCTGATCTAGAACATAGCCTGCAAAAATCAACAATCACTTCAACTGTAACTTTGAGAATATAAATGGTGACCTACTCCATTTGATACTCTTTTAGCTTCTGTTTTTGTTTGCGTTTGCGGCAGCAGCAGATGATGACTATTAGAAGCACTACAGCTCCAGCAACACAACCAGCAACAATGCCTATTGTGGCAAGATTCATGGACGCTGTAAAAACAGAAAGAGTAAAAGATTAATTTAAATCAAGCAGAAGTCCTCAGATGTCAAATTAGCTTCACTTTCATAGTGACTTCAAAACGTTTTATGCATCTGCCAGAATAGAAGGAACACTTGGCTCTATTTTAACTTTTTACTTTTAACTTTTATCTAGGTGCAAAAGCATTAAGGGCATGTCCAAATCCACTTTTGCTATTTTAATAAAAATTTGCTTTGTGCCCCAGTGGATGGTCTTACAGGGTTGTGTTTATTCTCCTAATGAGTTATGGGTGTGTTTTGAGCAAAACATGCATTGAACCAATCAGAGTCTCATCTCCTATTCCCTTTAAGAGTCAGTTGCGTTGAGCCCTGGCGCATTTGTTATTTACATGGCGGACTTTGTAGGTGGAAAAACTATGTTTCTTTAGCGAGTTATACAGAGCATCTGCATCGCAAGGATACAAAATGAGCCTCCTCCAATCCGCCTTTTTACTTTCACTTTATTTTACTTTTACTCTTTACTCTTTTACTTTTGCGGATAAGGAAACTCCACTGAAGACATCATATTTAATTTTATTTGTTAAGCACAAAGATTTGTTTCAAAACTATTTCTAAATTCAGTTCTGATTTCCAGCAAATGAATAAATGAACAATAATAACTTAGTGTGGTCAAAAAGTTATATCTAAACGCTTCCTATTCTTATGCCCCATATGGTGATGCATATGTCTTCAAAACCGACAGATGGACAAATCTAAACTTGTTTTTATTAAAACAAATATAAATATGTATAGGGCTGCATGGTGGCGCAGTGCGTAGCACAATCGCCTCACAGCAAGAAGGTCGCCCCTTCGAGCCTCGGCTGGGTCAGTTGGCGTTTCTGTGTGGAGTTTGCATGTTCTCCCCGTGTTCGCTTGGGTTTTCTCCGGGTGCTCCGGTTTCCATCACAATTCCAAAAACATGTGGTATAGGTGAATTGGGTGGGCTAAATTGTCCATAGTGTATGTGTGAATGAGAGTATATGGGTGTTTCCCAGTAATCGGTTGCGGCTGGAAGGGCATCCGCTGTGTAAAACATATGCCAGATAAGTGGGTGGTTCATTCCGCAGTGGCGACCACTGATTAATAAAGGGACTAAGCCAAAAGAAAATGAATTATTACTTTTTTTTTTGAATGAATGACTTTTATAGTCATCTCAACTTACACCAATCAAGCTAACTAAAAATATTAAGTTAAACTTTTTATAAGTTAAAGAATGTAGTTGAAACCTGATCAACTTATTAAAATAAGTTAATAAAATGAGCAACATCAAAATATTTGTTGTCTTGACTTTTTTCATTACATTTTTTTACAGTGTGTGTGAACAAATCAACTGCCATGTTGACTTTTAGATATAAAGATTATTATCAAGACAAAACAACTGAATAAAATAAATCTGAAAACTAAACACCTGAATCAACTGAAAATAAGCAGTAAAAGGTGATAATACTTACGAGGCAGTATGGACAATGTCATGTTACATTTAGCTGATCCAACCTTATTGCTTGACAGGCAAATATAGTACCCTGATGTCTCACTTGATACATTGACCAAAGACAGAACTCCATCCTCTGTCACACACACAAAAAAGCATGTATAAACGATCATATAAGGGCATGAAGTGTATTCATGGAAGAAAGAACAAAACTTACTCTCAGTGGTTTTGATAGGAAACCCTTGTGGGACATTTTTGACGCTATATCTCTCCCATTTGTACGTGGGTACTGGTGAACCTTCCTCAGAGACACAGGTTAGGCTAATATTGTGTCCGTATTCTGCTGTCCCTACTACCTTACAAACAGGCTGTGATGGTGCAACTGTAGGACAAATAATATTCATTATAGATTAAATGATTTCACTATTTCTGTAGGAATACATTTCTTTTGGGATTTTGTGACCCTGGACCACAAAAATCAATCTTATGTTAAGATCTGGTTATATTTGTGGGTTATATTAACGATAATATTAAGATTAAAAATGATACTTTTTTGTTTTATGCCAAAAAAATTGTAAAGACAATGATGACATTTTGTGAATTTCCCCAGTGTAAATACATTAGAACTTAATTTTTGCTAAGTAACATGCATTGCTAAGAACCTAAAGGGGATTTCCTAAGTATTTAGATTTTTTTGAATCCTCAGATTGTCCAATATCTCAACAAAGGTCAATAGAAAGCTTATTTATTCATCTTTCAGATGGTGTATAAACTTCTAGACAAGTATGACTAATTTTGTGATTTAGGGGCACAAATTATGTTGGACAAAGTGCCACAGATCTTACCCTGAACCAAAAGAAAAGTAGTGTCTGCTGGTTTGCCTTCGATGTCTCCAGGGATCTGAACATAACATCTAATTTTTCTGCTTTCCTTCTGAGTGACTTGTTTTATTGTCAGCGTTGATGTTTTTGTGGTAAGGTCTGTTTCTATTGAGACTCTGTTTACATATTGAGGATCAATGTCTACTTTATTAGTATTGGAGTAGTAGTTTCCAAAAAGGACCTGCAAGGCCAAAACAAAGAAGCATTTAAAAGCTCTGTAATGTTTTTTTTTTTTTATTATTGACATGATTCATATGACAGTGTTGGGGAAAGTTACTTTTGAGAGTAGTGCATTACAATATTGAGTTACTCCCCTAAAAAGTAACAAATTGCGTTACTTAGTTACTTTTTATGGAAAGTAATGTGTCATATTACTTTGAGTTTCTTTTGTGTTACTTTTCTTTACCTGCCTGAGGTTTGATCTCTTTCAGAACTTGCATCTGTTTTTTATAGAGACGTTCTGCGTTTAAAAACCATCTATATAACCTACACCGTCATTTTCCTTTAAATAATGTAGGATTAATTATATTTTGAAAACTTTGTTATACATGCTGTATATACAGATTAATGACAGCATGTAAAGTAGTGTGTTTGCTACTATTGGACGTTTAGTGTTATTAGTTAAGTAAATTCACTGTCCATTGAGATGAAGATTGCAATAAAGCCTCAGAGTGCTAACATGAAATAATTTGTATTAAGGCAAAAACAGATTTTAAACCTTTAAAATGTTTAATAACAAAATGAACAGTAAGAAGATAAAAAACATTCCCAAATCAAAATAACTCTTTGAGTTTTATACATTGAATAAATTGCTTCATGTGACCTTAACAAATGTGTAAATCATTTTCCAAAAGAGGAAATATAGTACTGTATTATAAAACATAATCACTTCTACAGTAACGTTAGACATGTGGCTGCATCTCCTCAACAATAAAGGCAATTACCATTTTTCTAGTTTAGTCTAATTAATTGTTTTACCTGGAGAACGTGAAGTGATGTCAATAATAATTTCATCCAGTTTTTTCGATGTTGTATTTCTCGCAGTTGTCAAGAGTTTTACTTACATTTAATCTACACTTAACAACAATCCACTACTTTTCTTCAATGAGTTAAAAATAACAAGAATCCATTGCAAAAATATAAGTCTCCGGCCTGCCATTGTTTCTGTTTCTGACTGTCTGTAGTGATGTTGGGCAATTCACAAATGAGTTGTTGTGAAATGGTTTTCAGTTAGTACTTACTTTTTAACATACCGGATACCCCCTCTGACTCAAAATAAACTAATATCCCAAGTTATTCAGTTACTAGAACAGTACACTAACTCATCTGCTGTGAAAAAATAGTCCTGATGATGATGATGAGGAGTACGAGTCGACTGTCTGTCACCTCGCAGCATGC
This sequence comes from Danio aesculapii, assembly GCF_903798145.1. Taxonomy (NCBI): domain Eukaryota; kingdom Metazoa; phylum Chordata; class Actinopteri; order Cypriniformes; family Danionidae; genus Danio; species Danio aesculapii. The sequence continues at coordinate 35,309,346 of NC_079443.1, forward strand.
TCTCATTGAGTGTGTGATTTAACCTGACTAAGGTCACTTTTATTCCGCAATATATTTTTAAAAAGCCAATTAAGCAAGGTAACTCATGTTACATTTTTTTTAAGTAACTCAAATTATATTAATTATTTCTAAAGGTAATGGTTTACTTCACTCGTTACTTTAAAAAGTAATATTATTATGTAATGTGTTAAAACGTGCATTACCCCAACACTGTTCATATGCATAGTGATGATTACCAGTACAGTCAATAATTCCACCAAAATTTCTCAGGCATACCTTGTCCCCAGATGTCTCATCAGCATCACCAATCCATGTTACAATGATAAGGTCATTTTCTGGTTTCTTAGGTTTAAAAGTACACATGAGTCTGACATCATCACCTCTGGCAACCTCCATGGACGCTTGACTCATTGTCACTTCCAGTCCAAATGTAGCCGACATCACTATGAGGCAGAGAGAGAACTGTGAGTATCATAGAGTTTACTCATTTTACAGAATGCAGAATCATTTTTCAGAATAATAAAAACTCTAAACCATCCCTGATGGATATTAACCATGATTTATTAGCATGGATTTTTGGTGCATTGATTAACATTTATTACATACATAAATAAAAGCTTTACTACAAATACTATGGTTATGTTATCTATGATTAGTGAAACAAATATAGTGATGTTTTAGTTTTAACTTTAATTAATTTTGAAGTAAAGCCATGGTTATTTTTACAAGCGAAGAAATCATGAGCTGATAATATTTAGTATTTATTTAATAGTATTTAATATTTAATTTTACTTAATTTGAAAGTAATTTTCTGGTTAACAATATTGCAACTCTACATTCAAATTATATTGCAGAAGTTCACCAGCAACTCATATGGTGTGTTTATATTAGATATTCTAATAATCATATCATTTCATAATTTCCTTATAAGTACCTAGGTATTATTATTGATAATAAATAAAATTTTAATGAAAATACTGAAAGAGGATGTAGGACAGGCCAACAAAGACTTTTTGTTTGCAAAGTTTAATATTGATAGGACTCTGATGGTGGCATTTTATAATTGAGTTCAATTCATGTTTATTTCTATAGCGCTTTTACAATGTAGGTTGTGTCAAAGCAGTTTAACATAGAAGTTGTAGTAAATTTACACTGTGTGAGTCCAGTTTTCAGAGTTGAAGTTGTAGTAAATTTACACTGTGTGAGTCCAGTTTTCAGAGTTGAAGTTCAGTTTAGTTGAGTTCAGTGTGGTTTAATTTTCAATGCTGAAAGTCCAAACATTGAAGAGCAAATCCATTGATGCGCAGCTCCCCAAGTCCCAACCAAGCAAGCCAGTGGCGACAGTGGTGAGTAACAAAACTTCACCAATTGATGAAGTGAAGGAAAAAACTCGAGAGAAACCAGGCTCTGTTAGGCACGACCCTTTCTCCTCTGACCAAACTTTTTTTATAAGCATAAGAATCCATTTTAACCTTGTTATTGATTTGTTGGTTTGCTTCTTTAAAAGTAAAACAGAAGAACTCACTGTCTAAGGTTTTAATACTTGCAGTAAAGTATTAGGGATAAAAGAACCAGGGTTATCCTATTTGTATGAAATCCAGGTGTTAAAGAAAGCCCATCAGATTACATCTGATATATTCCAATCCATCCTCTTTTTGATTCATTTCAAATCCTTCCCTTAGGATCTCAGTATTGAGTCCTTTTGGCAAGGACCAACAGATTTAAATTTTCATTTGTTCCTTGTGTGATCGATTTGCTGAATTTTAATGGGAAGGGGTAGTTGCTGTTTTTAGTACTATTAATGATGTTTTATGTTTGTCTTAAGTATGTGGTGTGATATATGTGTTGTAAATCTATTACGCAGCAGAACAAATCGCCCCAAAACGGGACAGTAAAGTTTACAGTAACAGCAGTTGTGTAAAGTAACAAATTACAAAAACTCCAATTATACTGTACTGAGTAGTTTTTCTCGGAATAGTAATTTACTAAGTAGTTTTAAAAATGTGTACTTTTACTTTCACTTCCATTTTTAGTGCAGTATTGGTACTTTTACTCCACTACTTTCCTTTGATCTGCAGTCACTACTTTATTTATTCTTGTCTATGGGGATTAGAAGAATTAGTCTTGTGATTTCTGTCCGATCAAATCGCACATAGAAGGTAAATCACATCATAATGAACACCTCAAGACATGGGTGATTTATAATTGAAGAAAACTGTTTGGAAGCATTAAAAGGGTCCAAGCAGATGTCCAAAATCTTTACATGGAGACTGTTTAGATGCATGTCACGGACGAGAAGGTGACAGATGATTACTGTATGATGACTGAAATGGCCTTAAACCCAGCAGGCACAAGAGGTCAACATGACATCAGATTGACGTACCCAAACGTTGTGGGGACGTTGCATTTTGTTTGGAAATGAAAATCTGGTTGACCTCAGAACTCAACGTCAGGCCGACGTCAATGTCTAACCTAAAATCAACCAAATATCAATGTCTAATAATGTTACAGCTTGAAGTTGTGTGGATGTTACCACTATGATGTCTATTAGATGTTGGATTTTGGTTGCCAAACCTTACAAATAAATGTCAGTAAATGACTTCAATATGACATTGGTTTAAGATGTTGGCTGGACATTGGATTTTAGTCACTTTCTAACAACGTAAAATCAACCAAAAATCAACATCATTATTGCACATTAAAATAACATCCTTAGACGTTGGCTAAACATTAAATTTTGGTCACCTGACATCACAACATAATTGTAAACTAATATTAACATCTTATGATGTTGTGTGCCTGCTGGGGAATAACTAAATGCACTACAGAATGTTACGTTTACACACATCAACAAATTACATGTAAATGCATCAGCTTTTTACAGTGTAATACCCACTACTCTTGATTACTTTTCAAAGGGCTACTTTTTACTCATACTTTGAGTAATATTTACAACAGATACCTTTACTCACACTACTCTTTTGGGCAAGTAATAGTAATTTTACCCAAGTATGATTTTTCAGTACTCTTTCTACCACTGAGTAACAGTAGTATATTCTGTTAAACTCTGAATTTATTAACAATATAAATCCTTCTTTATTCATTACAGTGCTTAATGCATATGATCTTAATATGCTATATGTATACGCAAACTAATGTAATAAGCAAAAGCATTCAAAACGTTAATACACAAATGCCACATTTAACAAATGGCAAGAACACAACTGACTCATACACACAACACAATGTCATTGATTTGATCTTGCCTACTGTACTTTGTGCAAACATCAAGAAACCGACCACCTCACCTGAGATTAAACATAGGCTGCAAAAAATCAGCTTCCAGTTGGTCATTTTGTCGATGTCCAGTCAATCACTGCAATAGATGGTGGTCTAATAATAGAAAAAATGTTGTTGTTTTTAATAGTTTTTCTTATAACCTTATCACATAGCTTCCCGTCTGCTCATCGAAACAGTGTTTCTTCTCCACCTTTGTCTACCACACCTTTTCTGCACTTTGGACTTTTGCTTATCCTCTTCCTCAAAGTGGTCGAAACAAAATGGCAAGTGTGATGTCACAACAGTCACGTTATGGTGAGTCAATGCTGGAAAATGAAATAAACAAAAGGATGTTTACATAGATAAACAGTAAGGCCGTAATTTAATCTTTACACATTTAGTTCTGAACTTCCACCTTCAGTTGAAGTCAGAATTATTAGCCCCCTGAATTATTAACTGCCCTGTTTATTTTTTCCCCAATTTCTTTTTAACGGAGAGAAGATTTTTTTCAACACATTTCTAAACATAATAGTTTTAATAACTCATTTCTAATAACTGATTTATTTTATCTTTGCCATGATGACAGTAAATATTATTTGACTAGATATTTATCAAGACACTTCTATACAGCTTAAAGTGACATTTAAAGGCTTAACCAGGTTAATTAATTTAACTAGGCAGGTTAGGGTAATTAGGCAAGTTATTGTATGGTTTATTCTGTAGAATATTGAAAAAAATATTGCTTAAAGGGGCTAATAATTTGACCTTAAAATGGATTTTAAAAAATTCAAAACTACTTTTTTTCTAGCTGAAATAAAATAAATAAGACTTTCTTCAGAAGAAAAAATATTATCAGACATACTGTGAAAATTTCCTTGCTCTGTGAAACATTCTTTGGGAAATATTTTAAAAAGAAAAAAATTAACAGGGGGCTAATAATTCTGACTTCAACTGTATTTTATTCAGGATTACTTTTGAAAAACATCACTTAATTTTTTTGTTAACCATTCAAACATTAAGCACTACTGTTTTATGATTAATAAATTATTGATGTTTTTGTTTTTCGAAGGATGGCGTTTCTGTGTGGAGTTTGCATGTTCTCCCTGCGTTCGTGTGGGTTTCCTTCGGGTGCTCCGGTTTCCCCCACAAATCCAAAGACATGCGGTACAGGTGAATTGGGTAAGCTAAAATTGTCCATAGTATATGTGTGTGAGTGAGAGTGTATGGGTGTTTCCCAGTGATGGGTTGCAGCTGGAAGGCCGTCCGCTGCATAAAACATGTGCTGGATAAGTTGGCAGTTCATTCCGCTGTGGCAACCCCAGATAAATAAAGGGACAAAGCCGAAAGGAAAATGAATGGATTAATGTTTTCGAAAGACTAATCCAGGGGTGCCCAAACTCGATCCTGGTGGGCCGGTGTCCTGCATATTTTAGTTACAACCCCAATTAAACACAACTGAACCAGCTAATCAGGCTCTTTCTAGATATACTAGAAGCATCCAGGCAGGTGTGGTGAAGGAAGTTGGAGCTGAACTATGCAGGACACCGGCCCTATAGGTCCGAGTTTGGGCACCCCTGGACTAATCTAACGTTCAGACAACTGGGCTTGATTTGAAGCTTTGTAGCTTTGATGCAATGGCACATCTGATCAGCAGATGGCAGTATGGCAAACATAATTGAACCTAAAGGCCCTTTGCGAACAGGTGATAACAGTATGTTATTCCATTGGGTGAAGAGCTATTCGTCTTTACTAGACAGTTTCTTTTTACCGCTCTTTTTACTCTCTTATCGAATGTTTTGTAAATTAAAAAAATGGTGTTATGTCAAAATAAGTGTTTTATATAATATATATTTATTATATATATAAGGTTTTAAAGTTTTATGACCTGCAATTAAATAATCAATTTTCCTGTTGGTCCTTTATAATGTTAAGCAGCTTTTTGTATTATTATTTTATTATATTTGTAGCAAGTTGCACACTGTCTGTAATTACACTTTGTATAAAATACAGAAATACATTTGGACTTTGTATAAAATACTATTATTATTAAATTATGAAAGTGGATGGTTTTTAATATTATTATTTAGTTTGGAAATGGGGTACTAATTCCCACGATATTTACATTTACTATGATTTAACTTTTTATTACCTACCTATTACATAGTAATGTATTACTTAGTGCAAGTGTAAATACGTGTAAATACATAGAAACACACACACACACACACACACACACACACACACACACACACACACATGAATGTGCATTAACACCTAAGTGATACATTGACTATATATATATATATATATAAATATGTGTGTGTGTGTGTGTGTGTGTGTGCGTGTGTGTGTGTATATATATATATATATATATATATATATATATATATATATATATATATATATATATATATATATATATATATATATGTGAATTTTTATTTTAGAATTACCTTTATTTTATATATAAAATATTAATTCATTCATTTTCTTCGGCCTATTCCCTGCAGTGGGAATATATACAATATTTACATATAAAATACTGCATGAATTACATACTACTTTGTTGTTTATTTTAAATTTGAGTAAATTTCCATACACCAAATCTTTTATTCATTTGCTCTGTCCCTGCACTCAATATGCCCCAAATATGTTTAAAAGTTATGAGTGTGCTGGTGGTCAATAATCGGTGTGGAGGTGGCAGAGGTTGAGTTGAGTGTGGCGCTGATGGAGCTTCAGATCTGCCATGCTGATGCTGCTGCTGCTGTTGCTGTGAGCGCATCGGCGAGCCGCTGTATTGTGTTTTGAGGATTTGGGTTTAAATATTCAAAATGGCGGACGGAGGAGCAGCGAGTCAAGATGAGAGTTCAGGACCAGGTAATCATTACTGCATTTTACATATTCATATTCATATTCAAACACTCTTTCTCTCAAGGCAGAAAATCGCGGAAGGGAAAGCGTAAACAAAATACCCAAGGCCGATGTTGCAGTCGCATGCACCCTGTAAATAAACGTACGGGGGAGTTATTCTCTGTCTGTGCTACGGTGAAACTGGCGATGCAGTGCGACGGCAAATTAATGGAAAAATGCCTCCTTTGTGTGATTAGAGCAGCCGCGTTACATATTCATACCGCCGCCGTGCAAACGCCGCTTTGCATATTTTATTAGTCATATTCGGCGACGGCTCGCGTGCTTTTTGCACTGTCCCCGGTCACAGGTTGTACGAATTTTACAGTTAATCACAACTAAAGGCTGCTGTGTCCATGCTAGGCGGCTAATGCTACTCCAGCGGCTTTGTGTTGCTGTATTGTGCCGTGAGCCAATCCCACATATAAAGCTTTGAATATTCATTCGCTCGCAATCAGCCGGCGACTGCGCAACGTGTTTACGGTCAAAATAAGAAACAGAAGAGCAGCCGGGACTCGCTTGGTGTACAGTTTAGGACACGGCGTGATTTTTTTAATGCCTATTCTCTTGCCTTTTGTGCCCATTGCAGGCGTGTAGCCCCTGTTATGTTATTCATGTGGGCCTTCTAGAGCTCAGAATGCGCTGTTCAGCATATTCTATCAGAATGAATCCATTTCATTGTCGAAGGATGGCGGAGCGTTCCAAAATGGAACTCTTTTGATACAATGTATCCAGTACGGCTGTGGCAGATTGATACTTTGTAACCCAAGCCAGCGTCTGTTAAACACTGTATCAGTCGGTCGGTTCAGACAGAGATGTTGTATGCAGGCGTTATGCCAGCTTTATTTGCTAGTCTAATAGGTAATCCTCATATAGTGCTCACCTTTATTGTCCCAGCAGCTGTGTGCTTGTGTAATTACTCATTTTGTCCCCCTGTATTTCATTATCTGTGAATGGCCACAATAGAAAGTGAAATCTGTTTTTCTTTTTTACTCTCTTATGATGAACAGTGCTAAATGTAATCACAGTCTAGTTGACCGTCCAGTCGGATTTAACCTGACAGGTTCAGGGTTTTTTTTTTTTTTTGTGTATGATGTATTTTTTTTTATGTAAAATGAGTTGTGTGATACTTTTAAAGAAGTATTAGAAATCATGAATTCATTTTGTTTAATGCAAGTTTAGCAGTTGAAAGCTGGTGATTGAAGAGTTTAAATTAGCTGTCCACATAAAAGTTTGGTTTGTTGAATTGATTGAGGTAAATTTGGTTTTATATTCGCACATTCGTTCAGTGACAACTTGTGACACACTCCTTATGTTGTTTACCATGGTACTTTGAATATTCAGACTGAAATCACATGTAAGTATGACTTCAAAACAACTTTAGCACTATTTAATTGACTGTGAACAATGTTGTACTTTGATAGTCCTTGGTTGCTAATATGATTTCACCATTTAAAATATGTAAAAAATACTTTTCTTAAAATGAAATTATTGAGGAGAAAAAAAGTCTGAATGTGTGAACATAAAACCAACTTTACTTCAATGTTGAATTGTTAACGTCACACATTGGCAAAGTTGGATACAAGTATAATACTTGTCATGTTGTAGTTAGGGATTTGTTTTGTGGTTATGGAGGATTATGAAATCTGAAATATTGTGGTTTGTTTAATTTTCATTTTAGCGATTAACTCATTTTGATTGTGTATCACTGCTGTGATTGAACTGACATCAGTGTTGTTTTGATTTTGAAAGCATCATTTCGATTTTCTAGTATTTTGTAATGCCAACACGGTAACACAACATTCCATTGGTTAATATTAATTTCAACATAAATATACCTTTTGATTTTAATAATCTATCATGTATGA